>NC_053023.1:28157016-28353460 GCF_003073215.2 Triticum urartu | reverse complement strand
ACGTACCACGACGAACCAACGTCGTCGCAGATGGCGCACGCCACCATGCAGCCGAGCGTGTGCGGATGCATGTGTTGTGTACTCCCTCCGTTATTTTTAGTCTGCATATAGTATTTGGTCAAAATCAAACTTTGTAAAGTTTAACCAATTTTGTTGAAAAAAATATCAACATCTACAATACTAAAAGTTATATTGTACTTCATCCGTTCCAAAATATAGTGCTTCCTTTATTCCCGTGTTTCAACTTTGACTATAAATTTAACCAATAAGACCGACTGCGGTGGGAGCAAAAATTATACCAGTGAATTCATATTCAAAAGAGGTTTTCAATTATATAATTTTTTCTCTCGTCGCAGTCGGTGTCGTTGGTTAAATTTATGGTCAAAGTTAGACCTCGGAAAACGCGGGCGCACTATATTTTAAAATAAAGAAAGTATAAAACTTAATTTCATGATGCATCTAACAGTATTGATTTCATATTATGAATCGTTATATTTCTTTTATAAACTTAATCAAAGTTGACAAAGTTTAACTTTGACCACATCTTATATGCAGACTAGAAAAAAAACCGGAGGAAATACGGGCATTCTACGGCTGAGTGTGTGCAGTGACTGTAGTGTGCCACCTTCTCCGTGTATGCAGACTAGAAAAAAAATAGGAAGCACACTACAACTCGTATTCAATGACCGTATTAAACTTATTTTGAAGTACAGTGACTGTAGTGTGCTTCGGCCTCAACTTCAATGACCGCAGGTATATTTATCTCTTCCGTGGCATTCATTTTGATTTTCCAACCCTCTTCCGCTGATCCAGAGGGATAAGGCACCTTGCAGCAAGCAAACGACGACCACCCCTTCGAAATCTCGTTTGAAAGGAGCGGCGCTGCGCATACGCTGATATATACTGGAGCGGCATGAGGAGGGCTCAAGTCAAGTGTGGCCTAGCTAGCTATCGCCTCCCCACCTAGCAATTCACGTACTCCGCCATGGCCCCCGCCGTGATGGCTTCTTCCGCCACCACCGTCGCGCCCTTCCAGGGGCTCAAGTCGACCGCCGGCCTCCCCGTCAACCGCCGCTCCTGCAGCGCCGGCCTCAGCAGCGTCAGCAATGGCGGAAGGATCAGATGCATGCAGGTATGAAAGCTAAATATCATTTTTGCAAAAGATGGTGCAGTCAAGGCACATCATTGTATTTGTAGGTGTAACGATTTTGTTCGTCTGGAATGTGGCTTTGGATTAAAACTGTATTCGTTTTGTTAGACTATGTTAAATAAATAACATAACAAAAATGGCAGTGTGCATCGCTTGATGCACAGGCTGGAGTTATCCTCCTTTTCAATTTTCTTTTTGGCAAAGAATGACGGACACTAAGCTGTCATGAATGTTCTTGTCGGCACAATTGATTAATTTATCGGGTATTTCCACTTCACATAGGCAACGCTATCCTTACGACGTGCAACCCACATACCAGGCCAAAGTAAACCTCACAATGTAGTCCGTAAGCAGATTCACATGTGTAGGCATATTTAACTCATAAACTTTGTGAATGAAAATCATTTTTATTGCAATGTGTACTAGATAGTATCATTTTAATGCCCGTACACTACCCATAAGCAAGAGCTGCCCTTGAGCTTTCTTGCTTGTGGAGACCCCCCACAATGTATGGGCAGACCATCAGGAGTAATTTTTTCCTTATGGGTAGGTCTTTCTTAAAGCACTAAGTGTTGATCAATTGTGTTCATTCCATCTATTCAGGTGTGGCCAATTGAGGGCATCAAGAAGTTCGAGACCCTGTCTTACTTACCACCCCTCTCCACGGAGGCCCTCCTGAAGCAGGTCGACTACTTGATCCGCTCCAAGTGGGTGCCCTGCCTCGAGTTTAGCAAGGTTGGCTTCGTCTTCCGTGAGCACAACAGCTCCCCCGGGTATTATGACGGTCGATACTGGACAATGTGGAAGCTGCCTATGTTCGGGTGCACCGACGCCACACAGGTGCTCAACGAGGTGGAGGAGGTTAAGAAGGAGTACCCTGATGCGTATGTCCGTGTCATCGGCTTCGACAACATGCGCCAGGTGCAATGCGTCAGCTTCATTGCCTTCAGGCCACCAGGCTGCGAGGAATCCGGCAAGGCCTAAAGTGCAAGTTGAAGTAACCGATATACATGTCATGTTAGTCACATTTGTCGGCGGCTCTGCTTTCTCAGTTTTACTTCTCGTTCTACTCATATGTGAATATATGAGCATATGTATGTAAGCACTTACCAATGTAGGTCGAGGAGGATGCATATGAGAATTATAGCACCGGCTATACATATACATATATATTATATGCAATCAACGGATTAGTGTCTTGCCATCAATTGATGGAAATGGTACTTTCTTTGCAGCCGGAAATGCCTATGTCTTGCATTGTTTTCTTCTCATGCATTTTTTGCTCAATCATATGTTGTGTATTGTCTAATACGGAAATTGTTATGGAATACCAAAGTACTTCAAAAAATACTGTGGAGAAACACATAAGAGATGGTGAGACCCCCTTGAAAACTAATGGCAAAACAATCGGGAATTGATGAGAAACAGATAATAAAAAAACAAAAAACAAATAAAAAACTAGAAAAAAGGACAAACAAAGGTGGCATAACAAGACAAGGACAAACCTACCATAATGCACTTGTCATGTGAGCCATATTCCTGCATCGATTCATCAAAGACATGTCACTTTTTCTAACCATTTTACACGGCAATGAGATACTGTTTTTTTGCAGTATTACAGAAATTCCAATAAACCAAAGAACGTGTTGATGGCACAAATATGTGCAAATTACATATCCAATTGATGAGCCCCAAGATACCTTGTACTAGTAATATTTGGGCCTTCTATGATGAATTATCTGCGATGTTTGGTGTTCGTGTCATAAACATCGGTCCTTCCATGGTGAAACTATCAATTTTGTCTTAAAACCTGCCTAAGAGGCAGAAACCCTATATGTCTCGTGAGAAAATCCATATTCAGTCATAACATTACGAAACAATTAGTTGCAAACAACAGTAGCCCATTACATTGTGGAGGTACACGCATGCCAGGCTAAAATTATATTAACTTGAATTATTTTCTGGGTGGATGATTGTTGGGGGGGAGGCTAATTCGCACGCGCGTCCGCGTGGTCGATTTCTGACTGGCTGTCCACGCCCCTATTAGGAAAGTGTGCAGTGATATTTCCATTCCCTTGGATTATTCATTATTGTAGGGAAACTAGCCCCCACCTGAAATTTCGTGGGAGATTATATATTGATCACGGGGTGGGCCTGCATGCCATGGCACCCTTGTTTTTTCATTTCAGCACCTACAAAAATTACTAAGTTTCAGTAATGTCAGTTTGCATTTTGACCAAAAGACCAAAATATTCACCCGAAATTAAAAAAATATGAAAATATTTTGAAAAATATTTGCATTCACGTGTACAACTGAAATGACTAATATATTTTGGTCGAAAGGTAAATATTTCATTGTCTACTGAAATTTGGTGAAATTCAAAGATATATCATTAAAAGTGAAAACCATCATGCCACCACAACTAGCCCCTCTGCGAATGCGCGTATCAGGTAGGGTGGGCCCAACACATTTAATTCCATGGCAGTGGGCTGCTATACTATATGGGGCCACCATTCTCAATTAAACGACATGTGAAAGCTGGACTTGGCTTATTGTGTGGAGCGCTTCACCCACCCAACACGCGCGTGCGAATGAGTATTTTCGGACTGTGGAACCTATATGAAGAAGTTTTACTAAATTAGAAAAAAAATGATGATATCACATCGTATAGGAATAGGAAAATGCCACATCTGATACTATGGTGGAGCCATATCAACACTTTAAATGAAGAAATAATTACCGTCTCATACAATGAAACATAAGAGTATGGATGACTTTCCTTCATGAATTTTAGTCTTGGCGTGGTTTAGTTTCGCGCCAAAGAATTTGTTCGTAACTAATGCAGTGACATTAGATTTGGATGATCAATGGTGATCTTATATGACGTTTTGGGGTCTTTCCGTGGCACTCATTTTGATTTTCCACCCCTCTTCCGCTGATCCAGAGGGATAAGGCGCCTTGCAGCAAGCAAGCGACGACCACCCCTTCGAAATCTCGTTTGAAAGGAGCGGCGCTGCGCATATGCTGATATATACTGGAGCGGCATGAGGAGGGCTCAAGTCAAGTGTGGCCTAGCTAGCTATCGCCTCCCACCTAGCAATTCACGTACTCCACCATGGCCCCAGCCGTGATGGCTTCTTCCGCCACCACCGTCGCGCCCTTCCAGGGGCTTAAGTCGACCACTGGCCTTCCCATCAGCCGCCGCTCCGGCAGCGCCGGCCTCAGCAACGTCAGCAATGGCGGAAGGATCAGATGCATGCAGGTATGAAAGCTGAATATTATTTTTGCGAAGGATGATGTGGTCAAGGCACATCATCGTACTTGTAGGTGTAGCGATTTTGTTCGTCTCGAAGATGGCTTTGGTTTAAAATCGTATTTGTTTTGTTAGACTCTTTTGAATAATATAATAAAAATGACAGTGTGCATATCACTTGATGCAGAGGCTGGAGTTATCCTCCTTTTCGATTTTTTTTAGCGAAGGATGACGGACACTAAGCTGGCATGAATGTTTTTGTTGCCACAATTGATTAATTTATCGGGTATTTCCACTGCACATAGGCAAAGCTATCCGGAGGACGCCCACATGCCCGGCCAAACTGTGCATCACAATGTAGTCCGTAAGCAGGTTCACATGTGTAGGAATATTTAACTCATAAACTTTGTGAATTGAAATCGATTTTATTCCAATGTGTACTAGATAATATTAATTTTAATGCCCATACACTACCGATAAGAAAGAGGTGCCCTTGTGCTTTCTTGCTTGTGGAGACCCCCCCACAAATGTATGGACATAAGGAGTAATTTTTGCCTTATTATGGCTAGGTCTTTCTTTAAGCACTAAGTGTTGATCAATTGTGTTAATTCCATCTATTCAGGTGTGGCCGATTGAGGGCATCAAGAAGTTCGAGACCCTGTCTTACTTGCCACCCCTCTCCACGGAGGCCCTCCTTAAGCAGGTCGACTACCTGATCCGCTCCAAGTGGGTGCCCTGCCTTGAGTTCAGCAAGGTTGGCTTCGTCTTCCGTGAGCACAACAGCTCCCCAGGATACTACGACGGTCGATACTGGACAATGTGGAAGCTTCCTATGTTCGGGTGCACTGACGCCACGCAGGTGCTCAACGAGGTGGAGGAGGTCAAGAAGGAGTACCCTGACGCCTATGTCCGCGTCATTGGCTTCGACAACATGCGCCAGGTGCAGTGCGTCAGCTTCATTGCCTTCAGGCCACCAGGCTGCGAGGAATCCGGCAAGGCCTAAAGTGCAAGTCCAATATACATGCCATGTTAGTTAACATTTGTCAGCAGCTCTGCTTTCTCGGTTTTATTTCTGGTTCTACTCATATGTGAATATATGAGCATATGTAAGCACCTACCAACGTAGGTCGAGGAGGATGCATGTCAGAATTATAGCACCGGCTACACATACACATATATATTATATGCAATCCGCAGATTATTGTCTTGCCATCAATTGATGGAAAGGAAACTTTGTTTGCAACTGGAAATGCGAATGCCTATGCCTTGCAATGTTTTGTTCTCTTACATTTTTTGCTCAATCATATGCTGTGTATTATCTAATGCGAAAATTCTTATGGAATACCAAAGTACTTCAAAAAATGTTGTGGGAAACACATAAAGAGATGGTGAGACCCCATTGAAAACTAGTGGCAAAACAGTAGGACATTGATGAGAACCATATAATAATAAAAAGCCAAAAACTAAAATTTAAAAACTAGAAAAAGGACAAACAACAGGTGTCAAAACAAGACAAGGACAAACTACCATAGTGCACTTGTCTTGTGAGGCATATTCCATCATCGATTCTTCAAAGACATGTCACTTTTTCTAACCATTTTACACCACAATTAGATACTATTTTTTTACAGTATTGCAACAATTCCAATAAACCAGAGAACGTGTGGACGACACAAATATGTGCAAATTACATATCCAATTGACGAGTCCCAAGATATCTTCTACTAGTAAAGTTTTGGCCTTCTATGATGAATTATCTGTGATGTTTTGTGTTTTTGTCATAAAGATAGGTCCTTCCATGACGAAACTATTGATTTTGTTATAGAACCTACATCGGAGGTCAAAACCCTATATGTTTCATGACAGAATTCATATTCAGGCAAAAACACTACTGTTGTTTCAGTACCTATCAAAGTTACTGAATTTCAGTAATTTCAGCTTGCATTTTGGCCAAAAGACCAAAATATTCACTTGAAATTCAAAAAAATATTTAAAGATATTTTGAAAAGTATTTGAATTCATGTGTACAACTGAAATGACTGAAATATTCTGATTCAAAGGTAAATATTTCTGTGTCTACTGAAATTACTAAAATTCAGTGAAATCAAAGAAATCACACTGAAGTGAAAACCAAGATGGCACCACAACTAGCCCTTCCGTGAATGCATGTAACATGTGGGGTGAGCCCAACACATTTAGTTCCATGACAGTGGGCTGCGATACTATGTGGGGCCACCATTCTCAGTTAAACGGCATGCCAAAGTTTGGAAAAGAATATAGCGCACGGTCGGAACCTGACTTCTTGTGCGGAGCGCTTCACCTGTCCCAATGCGTGCGTGCAAAGGAGAGTTTTCGGATTGTGAGACCAATATGTAAGACCTTTTGTTAGATTAGAAAAAAATGATGATACCACATCGTCATAGGAAAGGCCACATCTAATACCACGGTGGAGCCATATCATCACTTTAAATGATGAAATAACTAGCGTCTCATATAATGAAACATAATATTATGGATGACTTTCGTTCATGAATTTTAGTGTTGGCGTGGTTTAGTTTCATGGAAAAGAATTTCTTTATAACAAATGCGGTGGACTTAGATTTGGACAGTCAATGGTGATCTTAATATGATGTTTTGGGGTCTTTCCGTGGCTTTCATCTGATTTTCAGATGACAAAATTATACATTTCATTTGATGTCTGCTATTTTTTCCCCAAGTAATCTTGAGAAAAAAATGTATTTACACTGAAAGATGTATCACTTATAGAAATTATTTATAAACTAAACACTTTGATATCAAGTTCAATTCAACAATATAAGTGTTCCTACAAAATATGGATCAATGTTGTGGACCATCCAATTGGAATGGTAAACTGAAAGTAGTGCCCCAAGAGGAGGAGATAGGTGGTCAAGGAGGCGCCGCAGAGCAGAGAGGAACTGGGAGGAGAAGGCGCGGGAGAAGTGGCGGCGGTGGCGGCGCATGGACGCGTAGCATTCGTTGAGGAGAGCGATGCGACAACGAGGTTGCGTGTGGAATTGGAGATTGCTTAGTGAGAAAGGAAAAGCAGATCGAGAGGCATGTGTTATCTGGCGGCTGCCCAACTGACCATCATTTTTTCTCCCAGCAATCCTTTTTTTTTTGCAGCGATCTGTTTTGTCTTCCAGCTATCTGACGTGGCATAGCCTAGGAAGCGCCCAACCTGCGTATCTTAATGTGTTTGATGATTGGAAGGGAGATTGCAGTTTCACATGATGAACCAATCTCAATTCTCAAAGCCGCACTAGCTAGCCCTACTGCTGCAGCTAGCCCCGTGTTTTACTAGTACTTGCGGGTTAATTTGACAAAAAAGGGGGTATATGCAAAATGGAACACAACGACCTGAACAGGCCAGCTGGCGCCACTTGGCCGCCTCTGATTAGCTTTGGACTAAATTTGCACGTTGTGTACAAGTTATAGGATTACATAGTTCACTTTTGCAAGTTTTAGGACTAAACCATCACATGTTAGACAAGTTCTAGGACCTCTAGTGCTTTTACCTCCTAGTTCAATTTCCTTTTTTTGCATAAAGAATAAGATCTAATATAAAGATACACCGAAAGTCGCGCCTTAGGCTAGCGCTTTGTACAGCAGTGTTTTGTGCAACTGGATCTCTTTTCTGGTTTTTTTTTATGTTTTTCTTCTTTCCTTTGGCACTTTAGCCCTCCCCTATACCTTCCTAAACATCAATGAAAAGGCAGAGCACCTGCCTTAAAAGAAAAGATTCACTGAAAGTAGAAAGCACCTCAAACATAGTAAAAAGTACATCTAGGTCTATGGACCATCGAACGACACCGAACGACCATTGCCTCCGTCAAAATGAGCCGTTGTCTTTGCTTCCACACTGGATCTAGCCAGACCTTGTCGATGGCAGCGAGGAAGTCTTCATGCACACGCCCCTAAGAATGAACGCTCTGGAGCCGTAGTCATCGTCGTCGAATCCCTGAATCAGTCTAAAGAACCTGACACCAAATCTCGTTTTGCATATGCCCGAGGAGCGGGAAGGAATCTACGTCGGACCTCCATCTAATCCGTCTAGACAGAGGAACTTGAAGACGACCGGATCCCGGAAGATTGACTCAAAAAAGAAGGGCCGCCATCTGTCCAAGCGCCACTCCTACGAGAACTAAAATCCTATTCCCTCCGTAAATAAATATAAGAGTGTTTAGATCACTACTTCTTTACAGAGAATTTCCTTCCCTCCAAGGGGAGGCGAATCCATAGGCACATCGACGGATATTGAGGGGGGAAACATATATTTTACTATGCTAGTTCAGTTAATTCTACCAAGAAAACATATATTTTATTTTGACAAACATTGTATAAATGTAGACATTCACATACACGTATGTACACCACCCTCTATGATTGCACACCCGCACACTATATGCCTATGAGCATACTTTCAAGAGTGAGCCAGCAAATTTTATGATAAAATGAAATATTTTGCCCACCCAACTCAGTCGCATCCTCGGACAATTTGTTATCAAGGAACTCACCCAAAAACAAGCAAAGCTAGAAAAAGGTTGTGTGGCAGCCACCTAATGACATGAAGGACTGAAATTTCCAGCACACACAATGTATCCGACGGCAATGCTTCTTCCACTGATCCGGAGAAGATAAGGAAACGAGGCAACCAGCGAACGTGAGCCATCCCAACCACATCTGTACCAAAGAAACGGGGCTATATATACCGTGGTGACCCGGCAATGGGGTCCTCAACTGTAGCCGGCATCCTCCTCTCCTCCGATAATACAAATACCATGGCCCCCGCCGTGATGGCTTCGTCGGCTAGCACCGTCGCACCCTTCCAGGGGCTCAAGTCCACAGCCGGCCTGCCCGTCAGCCGCCGCTCCAGCGGCAGCCTCGGCAGCGTCAGCAATGGCGGAAGGATCAGGTGCATGCAGGTATGTTGGGGCACTAATTAAACTGATACGAGTTTCTTTGTCAGTGCAAGTAATTCACTTACAGAACATCCCCAATGTATATAACCAAACCCATCCTCGAAATAGGACCCATATACTAGAACTAAGTACAACCAAAGCTTTATTGATTGTGAACAACCCAGCAATGCATATGAGAGCTGCCCATAAGGAGCAATTTTTGGCTTGTCGACTGATTTTTTCTAGCATTGTTAGTACAATTAATTGACTCATCACCAAGTATTGAGCATCTGTGCGCATTCTATTCATTCAGGTGTGGCCAATTGAGGGCATCAAGAAGTTCGAGACCCTGTCTTACTTGCCACCCCTCTCCACGGAAGCCCTCCTGAAGCAGGTCGACTACCTGATCCGCTCCAAGTGGGTGCCCTGCCTCGAGTTCAGCAAGGTTGGCTTCGTCTTCCGTGAGCACAACAGCTCCCCCGGGTACTACGACGGTCGATACTGGACAATGTGGAAGCTGCCTATGTTCGGGTGCACCGACGCCACACAGGTGCTCAACGAGGTGGAGGAGGTCAAGAAGGAGTACCCTGACGCCTATGTCCGCGTCATCGGCTTCGACAACCTGCGCCAGGTGCAGTGCGTCAGCTTCATCGCCTTCAGGCCACCGGGTTGCGAGGAGTCCGGCAAGGCTTAAACTATGAGTTGAAACAATGGCCTATCTCATATGAAGATCTTTTGTGAACTTCACTTTTGTCCACGACCTCTGTTGCACGACTCTGCTTTCCGACTGGAGCATACCTTTTGTTCTATATGATTTGTGTATGTATGTAGGAACCTATGTTCTCGAGCATGCATACATAATTCCTCATAGGTCTATATACACCGGCTATACATATGCAAAACCTGTGTAATATTTGTTATATACAACACGCGGACCATTCTCTTGCTGTTATTAATTCTTTTTTCCCGCAAAAAAAGGAAAAGTTTCTTTATTTGGCACTGCAATGGATATGCCTCACAGCTAGTGGGTGGAGAATTCAGTATTTGACATTAAGATTCCCTGATTTGCAATTGCAAATTTCAGTTTCTTTACTTATATCACTACAAAAGTCTTATTGTTTCTTTTCCACGTCATTACCATCTGCTCCATTGGTTTTTGCTAGTAGAACAGGATGAAGCATGGACACGGATTAACTGAGCTCGAGCTCATATGAGCTCGGGTGAACAATAAAATCTGAAAATACTTAGAAAGAATTCAAAATTTTCTGTTTTTTGTGGCAAAATTTGACAAATGTTATAAATGCTTGCAAAGTTTCATCATAGAACGACATTCGTGGATGTCATGGCAAAAAACAAATTCAGCACTCTGAAAATAACTTTTTTGAAGTATCGATTTTGTTTTTTGGGCCATGACTTTCACAAATGTCATTAAATGATGAAACTTTGCAAGCATTGAAAACATTTGTCACCAAAAAATTGCATTTTTTTTTGTAATTTTGTTTCAATTTTTTTCAGATTTTACTGTTCACTCGAGCTCATATGAGCTCGATCTGAGGACACTTTCGATGAAACATATTCTTGTCAGAGACCCTTACTAAAGAACTTTTGTTGGTCTGGATCAGAGACCCTTACTAAAGAACTTTTGTTGGTCTGGATAATTAGCATCTAATTAGAGTTCCATGAGCTTCATGTTTTATACTAGGATGGGGAATTTATCGTGTTTTATACTTCGTATTGCAAAACTTTCCCTGTATATCTCGATGATGAGCTTTCTCAAATGCTCAAGGTCTTCATGAGCCAACAAGTCGGACACACCCCCACTTAATCCTTGGGAGAGATTTCATATATTCATAGATATGTTTGCATCCTAGTTGCATGACGATTCCTACTCCTTGCGTTAACATCAATTATAAGGCCTTCCCGTTTGGTTGCGGAGGCTGAAGCCAAAGGCCGGTTAATGCAAGCGTACGCTAAACAGGTCAAAGCAAACCTATCATGTTGTTGGTATAGAGAAAAATAAACATGGCTGAAGCAAAATTCGAGAGGTTTCTATACAACTTTTCGTCCTTGACATTCCAGGGTAACCGATCCTAGCCTATTCAATAATATTTTCCAAACGACAAACCTGCTCGGACAACCTAGCATAGGGAATGACCCGTTGGAAATTGCCATTAGGCATAATCTCCTTACCGTCAGGTCCTTTTGGACCAACTAGGGCAATAGGGCAGATGTTCAAGCCCGGATAGTGGGTCTGGAACATGGCCCAAGCTTGACGAGCATCTCCTCAGGCCACTGACGCCTTTCACAGGGCAATCCGAGCATGCCCCTCCTGGAGGCGGCGGGAGAGGTCAAACTGGTTTTCCGACAACCTTTCTCCAGGCCATAGGGCCTTGAAAATACCCTGCATTTCCCGCCTTGCTATCTTGTTCAACTCTCCAAGCTGCTGCGGTTTCTTCCTAAGGGACGCTCCAGCAGCACTGGCTGGCAGGTCGGAAAAAGATGCCGGAAGTAATGAATTTCTATGTCAGATCGGCAAATAAAATTTCCACCTAGATTATGAGTTGAAGCACGGAAAAACTCACTGACTATGATCTCAAGGGCCTGCCGCATCGCTCTCGGCATCGGCCAGGCCAGACTTGGGGGCTGTTTGGTTTGAGATTAAGTTTGCTTAAGGTTGCCACATTTAAGGTTAGACAAGTTTGACCAACTTAGGTGGATGTTTGATTCAAGCCACACCTTAGACAAGCCACACTAGGGCCCCACATCACATACACTCAAAAAGTGTGGAAAGATTTTCTTAGACTTGTCAACTTGTGGCTCTCATTTTAAAGAACTAACCTTATACAAGTGTGACAACATTGTATGGCAAAATGTGGCATGGTTAGGGCTAAAATCAAACAACCCCTTAACTTCCACCAGCTCCAGCTCTTGTTGTCTCGTTCTCTCGGTTAGGGACACCTTCTCTACTCGGAGGTTGTTGCATTCTTGGATGCACCTCTTAGGGACCTCCCGTCCGGCAACCTGCTGAGCCCGGGCCGCCTGAGCTCCTACATGCTTCTTTTGAAGCAGGTGGGTGATGGGAATCGTTGCATGAAAAATAATTTATTTTCCTACGAGACAATGAAAACATCCAAGATCTAATCAACTGATCAATCAATCAATCAATCTATCTATCTACCCTCTCGCGTCGCCCCCCTCGCAGGCGGCACGGAAGGCCAACCTCCGCCCCCAGCGACCCTCCCCACGTCTCGACCTCCCCTCCGCCGCCGCAGGTAGTCGGCGCCGGGCAAAGCCCGTGCGTGCGACGCGATGGAGGAGGGCCTCTCCCCTCTCCCCCGGATCCATGAGTGGCGCGGGCGCCCAGATTCGCGGAGGTGCGGCCCCCACTTCGGCCCACGGCGGCGCGGCGTCCCAGCGGCGGCGGCTGTGGTGGTGCCAGTGGGAATCGGCCGGATGCACAGGGGGCGGCGGTGGCCGGGGCGGCGACCCCATGGCTGGGTGGCGGCGCGCCCGTTGGTCCGACCGGTTCCAGCTCGTCCCGGATCTAGTGACTACCGGACGGCGCGGGGGTGGCGGCGGCCCGGCGTGGCCAGCGATCTGGACACGGTGGTGCCGGCGGTTCGCCGGTCTGCCGGAGATCCAGGAGTATCATCGTCTCCGACTCGATCTGCTCCGGTTCGTGCTAGCTCTGGTACAGGGAGACTGTCGTCATCTCCCGGTGCTGGCTGCATGGATCTGGCGGCGGCTAGATCCTTTTGATCTAGTCTCCGACAGAGAAGGCGGCGGTCCGTGCACAAGAAGCTGGATGGAGTTCTTCCAACAGATCTGGGTGAAAACCTGCTCTTGCCTAGATGCCAAAGCCGGCGGTGACGGCGCTCTACGACGTCGTTCCCATCTTGAAGGCATCGCAGCGGAGAAGTTCTAGACTACTATCTGCTACCTCCGGGGAAAACCCTAGATCGATAGATCAGAAGATGGCGGCGCGATTGTGTCGTTTCCCCCCTGGGGGCGTCTTTCTTGGAGGTGTACGCAGGCTCGAGGGACCAGTGGACGACGTCTTTTGGTGGAGCGGTGGTTCATCATACACATGGATGGTGACAGATCTCGCTGGCATGGCGCCCTGGAGATTAGGAGTCTGATGTGCGATGATGGACTCGCGCAGGAGGGTGACGTTGTCTGGCGTCGTGGTAGCGTCGACGGCAGCTACACCGAGTAAGGTGGATGCAGCAGTGCAACACTGAAGATGGATTAGTGGCAGGTGACTGCGGCGGCCTCATACCCGGCAGGCGTCCTGGTTGAGGAGTGCGCCGGACTGGTAGGTGCCCCATACCCGGCAGGCGTCCTGGTTGGGACCTTAGTTCTTAGATGTTTAGGTTTGGCTGTGATGTCTGTTTGGTATTAGGCTCATGCTATCAGCGCCTCTTCATCAATTGGATAGGACTAGCGACAGTTGTTGCTTAGACGGTGGCTTTAGTCTTACTGTTGTATGACTTTATAAGGTCTTGTGAGAATAATTAATAAAGTGGTCGTATGCATCACCTAGATGCAGAGGCCAGGGGTCCTCCTCCTTTTCTAAAAAAAGATCTAATCAACTAGATGCTAGCAACGAGGGGAAAAAGTCTACAAACCCTTGTAGACCTAAAACGGAAACGTTCTAATGAATGTGGTTGGCGTAGTCGTACACTTTCCGTGATCCAATCCGATCCAGCACCGCACGAACGACACCTCCGAGATATGCACATGTATGGCTCGGTGATGTCTCCTTCTTCATCCCGCAAGCGACAGGATAGGTAGACGAGATCTAGGCCAACACGATGGCGTGGTGGTGGATTTTATGGTGGAGCTGTGGCAGGGCTTCGCCAAGTGTCTATGGAGGAAGGAGGAGTAGTGCTACTTGTAAACTGCATTGGGATTTCCCTCGAAGAGGATGGGTGAAGCAGTACAACAGAGATAAGTATTTTCTTCACTGAGAACCAAGGTTATCAAACCAATAGGAGAACCACGCAAATTCCCTTTTTTAGCACCTACACACACAAAAGCAAATACTTGCACCCAACGCGGCAAGAGTATTGTCATTCCCCTTAAACTCGTTATTTGCAAGGATTAATTCTGATAGTGATAGATAGATAAAAAGAAAAGTAAAATAAAAAGTATAAAATTGCATGAAGGTATTTTTGGTTTTAATAATATGATAAAAGTAGATCTGGGGGTCATAGTTTTCACCAGAGGCTTCTCTCTCGAACACGTAGCATATTGTGGGTAAACAAATTACTATTGGGCAATTGATACAAAAACACATAGTTATGACGTATTCATGGCAATGATCATGTATATAGTCATCATGTCCGTGACAAGTAGATTGACTCCTGCCTACATCTACTACTATTACTCCACCAATCAACCGCTATCCAGCATGCATCTATCGTATTAAGTTCATAACAAACAGAGAATGCCTTAAGCAAGATGACATGATGTAGACAAAGTAAACTCAAGAAATATGATTAAACCCCGTCATTTTATCCTTAATGGCAACAATGCTATATGTGCCTCGCTTCCCCTTCTGTCACCGTGTGAGGACACCGCAACATTGAACCCATTACAAAGCACCTCTCCTACTAAAGATAAGTCAATCTAGTTGGCCAAACGAAATGAATTGATCGGAGGGTAATAGGAAGCTATAAAAATCATGCATAATAAAGTTCAGAAAAGACCCAATTACTTTCAATTAATAATTTGATCATAAATACACAATTCATTGCATTCCAATAAACACACCGCAAAAGAAGATCAAATAGGATAAAACTCTAAGAATTCGAGGAGAACATTGTATTGAAGATCAAAGAGAAAGATGAAGCCATCTAGCTACTAGATATGGACGCATAGATCTGTTGTGAACTACACATGCATCATCAGAAGGCAGCAAGGATGATGTAGAAGCCCTCCGTGATCGATTCCCCCTCCGGCAGAGTACCGAAAAAGGCCTCCAGATGGGTTCATGGAAGAACAGAAGCTTGTGGTTGCAAAAAATGTGTTTTCGAGTGACTCTCTGTTGGTTTGGAAATATATGTCAATTTATGAAGTTGAAATTAGGTCAAACGGAGCTGCATGGGGCCCATGAGCTCAGGGGGCGCGCTCTACACCCCCCCCCCAGAGCGTGTCCTGCGAGCCCGTGGCTCTTCCGTAGATCTTCTAGCCTCCTCCCAAACCTTCTAGGGCCCCTTCTGGTCCAGAAAAAATTGTTGTAAAGTTTCATCATGTTTGGACTTCATTTGGTATTGATTTTCTGAAGAGCAAAAAACAAGAAAAAAACATGAACTAGCACTGGGCATTGGGTTAATAGGTTAGTCCCAAACCACGTGACACATGTGGTAAGCAATACAAACAATTCAAAAAAATTCAAAATAATAGGTTAGTCCAAAAAAGATATAAAATAGTATAAAAATGCATATAAAGCATCCAATATTGATCATATAATAGCATGAAACAATAAAAAATTATAGATACGTTGGACACGAATCAACATCCTCAAGCTTAATTCCTGCTCATCCTCGAATAGGTAAATGATAAAAATGGAATTTTTGATGTGTAATGCTACCTAACATGTGTATCATGTAATCTCTTTATGGTATAGTTATTGAGAAAGAATGAAGTAACAATATCAACATAATAATATCCATGAATATAAGAAACATAATCATTACTTTTTCAAAATATACAATCCTTAACGAATGTTATCCCCACTCATTTTATCATGTTAGCATGTCATGACTCCGCCTTCATTGCATAAATATAAATCATGAGCACCCCGGTGTCAAACCAGGCAAATGGATCGTACTTCTAAGGCGCTTCAGCATTTTCAGCTCCATGCAATACATGAGCGTGAGCCATGGCTATAGCACTATAGGTTCAACTTGATGGCATTGCAAGGCCATGGGTTCAACTTGCATTTCTTTTCCCGCATTACTTTTCTTTCATTGTTATTTGTTGCTTCCCTTTGCTTATGTCAAGTTTGTTGTGGTTGAAATAGCATAGTGAGTCACTAGAAAGGATACCTTTATTTGGTCCTAGTGGAATAGAAGTTTAACTATGACTCGTAACCGGTAATTATTTTGCGAACATGAATCATAAGCTAAATAGGTAGCAACATTCATGAAGGTTCTTGGGGAAAGCCTTTACTTAGGATGATGAATCCTCATGAATACTTCACCCTAGTAAGATAACAAGTTGTGGATTTCAGTAGCTAGTACAAAGTTATGGTTTTACTTTCCTTCTTAACCCAACTTTAAATAGCTGGTCAATCCAAGTGCCACGAAGCGGAACAGCCTCAGTATAGCCACATCTTCCCGAATGGGAGGGCCTTATTCCGTTTGTAGTTATGTATGTTTCATGTGTCTCCGAAGACGGAAGCTAGAATGTGTAGGCTTCCTCTGGCTTGGAAGTTGCCATTTAGTCAAGATAGTCTGGGTCTGTGGATGAGCTCAACAGAAAATATTCCCAAGGGAATACAAGTGGTGCCACATGGGATGGCAAGGACCCAGATCCTCTCTCCCAGGGCTAGCCTGCAGGAGGTCAGAGGAATAGTTAGAGTGCCATGCTATAAATGAGATTCGTTAGACAAAGAGTCTATGGTGTTCATAAATTAAAGTGTGTGACCTTTGCAGAGTGTGTGTTGAAACTATTCGAATAGGTGAGTCTCCGACAATGGGACACCATTTGCGTTAGGTCACACTATTTGACCAAGTACCCAAATTCCTTTACTTTAAACTCTAATAACTGTGGTAACAGGTAACTTATGTTGACGAGTCGTTTGAGCAGGACTCGTTCCAGGAAGAGGTCCAGTGGACGTTAAACGAGCAGACGAGAAGTTTATGGAGTAGTCTTGATAGTAGTAGCTTTACTAGTCTTTACTTCATTGCTATGTTTATTTGCATTGTTCTTGCTTGCTTTGGATTGTTTGTGAGCTTGCGAGTACATTCAAAGTACTCACATGGCTTATCAGGCTAGATACTAGATAGCCGATAGAAGAGTTCCCCGAAGAGTTCGTGTACCTGGACTAGATGGTGTCCCAGCAGTGTCTCTTTGGATTGGAGCCCCGCCGGTACCCCGTCTTCCGTTGTGTCATTAGTATTATTTTCGTCTTTAGTACTTCCTTAAGTCACTCGTAGAATAAAGCCGTCGAGCTTTTGACACTTAGACGTGTCCCCTTAATCTACATAAGTACTTATTTATTTTGGTCTTTCTATACCAAGCTATAGTCGTGTTCCAGAAGAATGGATTTCTGGGCTGGAACGCGGGGACCTCCAGTTCTCCGAATCGGGGTGTCACAAATGCATTGCGGATTCTACCCCAATAGTGCCTCCTTATAAACCCATGCGTACTATCTCTGGAAGTCTGCCCAGAGATGCTATGTGAGTTGTAATTTGGTGCGTGCATTAATATAATATGGCCCTTGTTGGAAATATGCCCTAGAGGCAATAATAAAAGCATTATTATTATATTTCCTTGTTCATGATAATTGTCTTTATTCATGCTATAATTGTGTTATCCGGAAATCCTAATACATGTGTGAATAACAGACACCAACATGTCCCTAGTAAGCCTCTAGTTGACTAGCTCGTTGATCAATAGATAGTCATGGTTTCCTGACTATGGACATTGGATGTCATTGATAACGAGATCACATCATTAGGAGAATGATGTGATGGACAAGACCCAATCCTAAACATAGCACAAGATCGTATAGTTCGTTTGCTAGAGTTTTTCCAATGTCAAAGTATCTTTTCCTTAGACCATGAGATCGTGTAACTCCCGGATACCGTAGGAGTGCTTTGGGTATACCAAACGTCACAACGTAACTGGGTGACTATAAAGGTAGACCACGGGTATCTCCGAAAGTGTCTGTTGGGTTGACACGGATCAAGACTGGGATTTGTCACTCCGTATCACGGAGAGGTATCACCGGGCCCACTCGGTAATGCATCATCATAATGAGCTCAAAGTGACCAAGTGTCTGGTCATGGGATCATGCATTACGGTACGAGTAAAGTGACTTGCCGGTAACGAGATTGAACGAGGTATTGGGATACCGACGATCGAATCTCGGGCAAGTAACATATCGATTGACAAAGGGAATTGCATACGGGGTTGATTGAATCCTCGACATCGTGGTTCATCCGATGAGATCATCGTGGAGCATGTGGGAGCCAACATGGGTATCCAGATCCCGCTGTTGGTTATTGACCGGAGAGTCGTCTCGGTCATGTCTGCTTGTCTCCCGAACCCGTAGGGTCTACACACTTAAGGTTTGGTGACGCTAGGGTTGTGAAGATATGTATATGCAGTAACCCGAATGTTGTCCGGAGTCCCGGATGAGATCCCGGACGTCACGAGGAGTTCCGGAATGGTCCGGAGGTAAAGAATTATATATAGGAAGTGCTGTTTCGGCCATCGGGACAAGTTTCGGGGTCACCGGTATTGTACCGGGACCACCGGAAGGGTCCCGGGGGTCCACCGGGTGGGGCCACCTATCCCGGGGGCCCCATGGGCTGAAGTGGGAGGGAACCCAGCCCAATGTGGGCTGGGGCGCCACCCCCCTAGGGCCCATGCGGCTAGGGTTGAGGGGAAACCCTAGAGGGGGCGCCCCCTTGCTTGGGGGGCAAGCCCCCCACCCTAGGCCATCGCCCCCCCTAGTAGATTCAATCTACTAGGGCCGGCGCCCCCCCCCCTTGGCACCCCTATATATAGTGAGGGAGAGGAGGGACTTCATACCTTAGCCCCTGGCGCCTCCCTCTCTCCCCGTTACATCTCTCCTTCGTAGTATAGGCGAAGCCCTGCTACTGTGACGCCCTGCATCCACCACCACGCCGTCGTGCTGCTGGATCTTCGTCAACCTCTCCTTCCCCCTTGCTGGATCAAGAAGGAGGAGACGTCTCCCGTCCCGTACGTGTGTTGAACGCGGAGGTGCCGTCCGTTCGGCGCTTGGTCATCGGTGATTTGGATCACGTCGTGTACGACTACATCATCACCGTTCTTTGAACGCTTCCGCACGCGATCTACAAAGGTATGTAGATGCATCTGATGACTCGTTGCTAGATGAACTCCTAGATGGATCTTGGTGAAACGAGTAGGAAAATTTTTGTTTTCTGCAACGTTCCCCAACAGCCCTACTACTTAAACAAGGCTCCCAGTTGAGATCTCCAGAAGTGATGATTCTTGGTAGATGATAGCTTCAAACTATATGATATACAAAGTTCATCCCCCAACCATGATGACCAGAGTGCATAGAGAAATACAAACCTCTCTTGTCTCTCTATAAGGGGCGGACATACATTTCAAAACTGAAGTAGGAACATCAGCTGACAATTAAATGTGTCTGTTTAACTAATATCAGTATCGATCAAATTCGTATTTGAACAAATAAGCTCCGAAATTATGAGTGACATGTTGTTTAGCTTGAAGGGTGGAGTGTTGCTACTGCGACACAAAGCACGTAGGCAAATCACCATCTATGTAAAAGGTGGTTATAACCCTTCTTTCTATACAATGCAATGTTCGTTGCCCATCCATGATGTACGAGATCACACAAAAAAATAATATTCACTCATGTCTCTCTATAAGTGGTGTACATGTATTTTGAAACTCAAGAAGGAACATTGGCTGACCAACTACCTGTGTCTATTTTAAACTAATATTAGTACCATATCAGATTCTTACTTGAACAACTAAGCTTTGAAATTATGGGTGGCATTTCGTTTATATTGATGGCTGGATTAGTGCTAGTACGACACGAAGCACCTAGGCTAATCTTGCTGTATATAAAAAGGGTGAACCCTAAGCATGGCGAGTATAGTGTTGACAGTGCCATGCCAGATCTGAAGGTACGAACCGCACTAAGGCTACTTAGCAACCGATATTTGCTTTCAACTAACAACTAATCCCTGTAACTAGCAGGACAAGAAGCTTGAGAACCTTCTTGAAACATTGGGGGCAAGATTGTTTTGTGTTTGGTGTGCAGGTACCGAGGACTTGGGTTGTGAAATAAATTCCTACTGGTTCGATAAATCTATCGAGGAAAATGCTTATTACTAGGTTACTCTGTCCTTACACTTGGGGTTTACCCAACCACTCTTACGAGAGAGCAAGCGGGAAGCCACAACCCGCGCCATCACGAGTAATAGAAGAGTAGTGACGATGATCGCGGGAATGAGACGGTAGCGTTGTTACGGCATATCTCTCTCAAGGTAGTTTTGGTGATTGATGACAACATGTTTGCGGACTAATCTTGTGCTTTGAATAATTCACAGATTCTCCCCTGGCACGAGACGTTTTCTTCCCCTCGAAGTGTATTTCAAGACGGTGTAGCTCTTTCGTTTCTTTCTTGGTGGACTAGTTGCGTAGAGGGCACTGTACTATCAAGAGGGGGTCCGCTGGGGTATTGCATGGGTGGAATCAACACGTACACATCAGCTTCTCACCCTCCGAGCTTTTCCATTCCATTGTAGAGATCTCTCATCTCTTCCTTGTCCTGTCTGGGTCCAAGCGGTCTTCGTCAACCTCTCCTTCCCCCTTGCTGGATCAAGAAGGAGGAGACGTCTCCCGTCCCGTACGTGTGTTGAACGCGGAGGTGCCGTCCGTTCGGCGCTTGGTCATCGGTGATTTGGATCACGTCGTGTACGACTACATCATCACCGTTCTTTGAACGCTTCCGCACGTGATCTACAAAGGTATGTAGATGCATCTGATGACTCGTTGCTAGATGAACTCCTAGATGGATCTTGGTGAAACGAGTAGGAAATTTTTTGTTTTCTGCAACGTTCCCCAACAGTGGTATCAGAGCTAGGTGTATGCGTAGTTCTTCTTGCGCGAGTAGAACACAATTTGTTGTGGGCGTAGATTTGTCAACTTTCTTGCCGCTACTAGTCTTTTCTTGCTTCAGCGGCATTGTGGGATGAAGCGGCCCGGACCAACCTTACACGTACGCTTACGTGAGACCGGTTCCACCGACTAACATGCACTAGTTGCATAAGGTGGCTGGCGGGGGTCTGTCTCTCCCACTTTAGTTGGAGCGGATTCGATGAACAGGGTCCTTATGAAGGGTAAATAGAAGTTGACAAATCACGTTGTGGCTTTAACGTAGGTAAGAAGACGTTATTGCTAGAACCCTAATTCAGCCACGTAAAACTTGCAACAACAATTAGAGGACGTCTAACTTGTTTTTGCAGCAAGTGGTTTGTGATATGATATGGCCAAAGTTGTGATGAATGATGAATGATCTATATGTGATGTATGAGATGTTCATGCTATTGTAATAGGAATCACGACTTGCATGTCGATAAGTATGACAACCGGCAGGAGCCATAGGAGTTGTCTTTATTCTTTTGTATGACCTGCGTGTCATTGAGAAACGCCATGTAAATTACTTTGCTTTATTGCTAAACGCGTTAGTCATAGTAGTAGAAGTAATAGTTGGCGAGCAACTTCATGGAGACACGATGATGGAGATCATGATGATGGAGATCATGGTGTCAAGCCAGTGACAAGATGATCATGGAGCCCCAAGATGGAGATCAAAGGAGCTGTGTGATACTGGCCATATCATGTCACGTTCATTATTTGATTGCATGTGATGTTTATCATGTTTTGCATCTTGTTTACTTAGAACGACGGTAGTAAATAAGATGATCCCTCATAATAATTTCAAGAAGTGTTCCCCCTAACTGTGCATCGTTGCGACAGTTCGCTGTTTCAAAACACCACGTGATGATCGGGTGTTTTATTCAGACGTTCACATACAACGGGTGTAAGACAGATTTACACATGCAAACACTTAGGTTGACTTGACGAGCCTAGCATGTACAGACATGGCCTCGGAACACAGAAGACCGAAAGGTCGAGCATGAGTCGTATAGAAGATACGATCAACATGAAGATGTTCACCGATGCTGACTAGTCCGTCTCACGTGATGATCGGACACGGCCTAGTTAACTCGGATCATGTAATACTTAGATGACTAGAGGGATGTCTAATCTAAGTGGGAGTTCATTAATAATTTGATTAGATGAACTTAATTATCATGAACTTAGTCTAAAATATTTTACAATATGTCTTGTAGATCAAATGGCCAACATAGTCCTCAACTTCAACGCGTTCCTAGAGAAAACCAAGCTGAAAGACGATGGCAGCAACTATACGGACTGGGTCCGGAACCTGAGGATTATCCTCATAGCTGCCAAGAAAGATTATGTCCTACAAGCACCGCTAGGTGAAGCTCCCGTCCCACAGAACCAAGACGTTATGAACGCTTGGCAGACACGTGTTGACGACTACTCCCTTGTTCAGTGCGGCATGCTTTACAGCTTAGAGCCGGGGCTCCAAAAGCGTTTTGAGAGACATGGAGCATATGAGATGTTCGAAGAGCTGAAAATGGTTTTTCAAGCTCATGCCCGGATCGAGAGATATGAAGTCTCCGATAAGTTCTTCAGCTGTAAGATGGAGGAAAATAGTTCTGTCAGTGAGCACATACTCACTATGTCTGGGTTACATAACCGCTTGTCTCAGCTGGGAGTTAATCTCCCGGATGATGCGGTCATTGACAGAATCCTCCAGTCGCTTCCACCAAGCTACAAGAGCTTTGTGATGAACTTCAACATGCAGGGGATGCAAAAGACCATTCCTGAGTTGTTCTCAATGCTGAAATCAGCGGAGGTAGAAGTCAAGAAGGAACATCAAGTGTTGATGGTCAATAAAACCACTAAGTTCAAGAAAGGCAAGGGTAAAAAGAACTTCAAGAAGGACGGCAAGGAGGTTGCCGCGCCCGACAAGCAAGCTGCCGGGAAGAAGCCAAAGAATGGACCCAAGCCTGAGACTGAGTGCTTTTATTGCAAGGGAAGCGGTCACTGGAAGCGGAACTGCCCTAAGTACTTAGCAGACAAGAAGGCCGGCAAAACAAAAGGTATATGTGATATACATGTAATTGATGTGTACCTTACTAGTGCCCGTAGTAGCTCCTGGGTATTTGATACCGGTGCAGTTGCTCACATTTGTAACTCAAAGCAGGGGCTGCGGAATAAGCGGAAACTGGCAAAGGACGAGGTGACGATGCGCGTCGGGAATGGTTCCAAGGTCAATGTGATCGCCGTCGGCACGCTACCTCTACATCTACCTTCGGGATTAGTTTTAAACCTTAATAATTGTTATTTAGTGCCAGCTTTGAGCATGAACATTGTATCGGGATCTCGGTTAATTCGAGATGGCTACTCATTTAAATCCGAGAATAATGGTTGTTCTATTTATATGAGAGATATGTTTTATGGTCATGCTCCTATGGTGAATGGTTTATTCTTTATGAATCTCGAACGTGATGCTACACATGTTCATAATGTGAGTACCAAAAGATGTAAGGTTGATAATGATAGTCCCACATACTTGTGGCACTGCCGCCTTGGTCACATAGGTGTCAAACGCATGAAGAAGCTCCATGCAGATGGACTTTTAGAGTCTCTTGATTATGAATCATTTGACACGTGCGAACCATGCCTTATGGGTAAAATGACCAAGACTCCGTTCTCAGGAACAATGGAGCGAGCAACCAACTTATTGGAAATCATACATACTGATGTGTGCGGTCCAATGAGTGTTGAGGCTCGCGGTGGCTATCGTTATGTTCTCACCCTCACTGATGACTTGAGTAGATATGGGTATGTCTACTTAATGAAACACAAGTCTGAAACCTTTGAAAAGTTCAAGGAATTTCAGAGTGAGGTTGAGAATCAACGTGATAGGAAAATCAAGTTTCTACGATCAAATCGTGGAGGAGAATACTTGAGTCACGAGTTTGGCACACACTTAAGAAAATGTGGAATAGTTTCACAACTCACGCCGCCTGGAACACCTCAGCGTAACGGTGTGTCCGAACGTCGTAATCGCACTCTATTAGATATGGTGCGATCTATGATGTCTCTTACCGATTTACCGCTATCTTTTTTTGGGGCTATGCTTTAGAGACTGCCGCATTCACTTTAAATAGGGCTTCGTCGAAATCCGTTGAGACGACACCGTATGAATTATGGTTTGGGAAGAAACCTAAGCTGTCATTTCTGAAAGTTTGGGGATGCGATGCTTATGTCAAGAAACTTCAACCTGAAAAGCTCGAACCCAAGTCGGAAAAATGCGTCTTCATAGGATACCCAAAAGAAACTATTGGGTACACCTTCTACCTCAGATCCGAAGGCAAGATCTTTGTTGCCAAGAATGGGTCCTTTCTAGAGAAAGAGTTTCTCTCGAAAGAAGTAAGTGGGAGGAAAGTAGAGCTTGATGAAGTATTACCTCTTGAACCGGAAAATGGCGCAACTCAAGAAAATGTTCCGGAGGTGCCTGCACCGACTAGAGAGGAAGTTAATGATAATGATCAAGATACTTCTGATCAAGCTCCTACTGAAATTCGAAGGTCCACAAGTACACGTTCCGCACCAGAGTGGTACGGCAACCCTGTCTTGGAAATCATGTTGTTAGACAACGGTGAACCTTCGAACTATGAAGAAGCGATGGCGGGTCCGGATTCCGACAAATGGCTAGAAGCCATGAAATCCGAGATAGGATCCATGTATGAAAATGAAGTATGGACTTTGACTGACTTGCCCGTTGAACGGCGAGCCATAGAAAATAAATGGATCTTTAAGAAGAAGACAGACGCGGATGGTAATGTGACCATCTATAAAGCTCGACTTGTCGCTAAGGGTTATCGACAAGTTCAAGGGGTTGACTACGATGAGACTTTCTCACCGGTAGCGAAGCTAAAGTCCGTCCGAATCATGTTAGCAATTGCCGCATTCTACGATTATGAGATATGGCAAATGGACGTCAAAACGGCATTCCTTAATGGTTTTCTTAAGGAAGAATTGTATATGATGCAGCCGGAAGGTTTTGTCGATCCTAAGAATGCTGACAAGGTGCGCAAGCTCCAACGCTCGATTTATGGGCTGGTGCAAGCATCTCGGAGTTGGAACATTCGCTTTGATGAGATGATCAAAGCGTTTGGGTTTACGCAGACTTATGGAGAAGCCTGCGTTTACAAGAAAGTGAGTGGGAGCTCTGTAGCATTTCTCATATTATATGTAGATGACATACTTTTGATGGGAAATGATATAGAACTCTTGGACAGCATCAAGGCCTACTTGAATAAGAGTTTTTCAATGAAGGACCTTGGAGAAGCTGCTTATATATTAGGCATCAAAATCTATAGAGATAGATCGAGATGCCTCATAGGTCTTCCACAAAGCACATACCTTGATAAGATATTGAAGAAGTTCAATATGGATCAATCTAAGAAGGGGTTCTTGCCTGTGTTACAAGGTATGAAATTGAGCTCAGCTCAATGTCCGACCACGGCAGAAGATATAGAAGAGATGAGCGTCATCCCCTATGCATCAGCCATAGGTTCTATTATCTATGCCATGCTGTGTACCAGACCTGATGTAAACCTTGCCGTAAGTTTGGTAGGAAGGTACCAAAGTAATCCCGGCAAGGAACACTAGACAGCGGTCAAGAATATCCTGAAGTACCTGAAAAGGACTAAGGAAATGTTTCTCGTTTATGGAGGTGACGAAGAGCTCGTCGTAAAGGGTTACGTCGACGCTAGCTTCGACACAGATCTGGATGACTCAAAGTCACAAACCGGATACGTGTATATTTTGAATGGTGGGGCAGTAAGCTGGTGCAGTTGCAAGCAAAGCGTCGTGGCGGGATCTACATGTGAAACGGAGTACATGGCAGCCTCGGAGGCAGCACATGAAGCAATATGGGTGAAGGAGTTCATCACCGACCTAGGAGTCATACCCAATGCGTCGGGGCCAATCAAACTCTTCTGTGACAACACTGGAGCTATTGCTCTTGCCAAGGAGCCCAGGTTTCACAAGACAAGGCACATCAAGTGTCGCTTCAACTCCATTCATGAAAATGTTCAAGATGGAGACATAGAGATTTGTAAAGTACATATGGACCTGAATGTAGCAGATCCGTTGACTAAACCTCTCCCTAGAGCAAAACATGATCAACACCAGAATTCCATGGGTGTTCGATTCATCACAATGTAACTAGATTATTGACTCTAGTGCAAGTGGGAGACTGTTGGGGAAATATGCCCTAGAGGCAATAATAAAAGGATTATTATTATATTTCCTTGTTCATGATAATTGTCTTTTATTCATGCTATAATTGTGTTATCCGGAAATCCTAATACATGTGTGAATAACAGACACCAACATGTCCCTAGTAAGCCTCTAGTTGACTAGCTCGTTGATCAATAGAATAGTCATGGTTTCCTGACTATGGACATTGGATGTCATTGATAACGAGATCACATCATTAGGAGAATGATGTGATGGACAAGACCCAATCCTAAACATAGCACAAGATCGTATAGTTCGTTGCTAGAGTTTTTCCAATGTCAAAGTATCTTTTCCTTAGACCATGAGATCGTGTAACTCCCGGATACCGTAGGAGTGCTTTGGGTATACCAAACGTCACAACGTAACTGGGTGACTATAAAGGTAGTACCACGGGTATCTCCGAAAGTGTTCTGTTGGGTTGACACGGATCAAGACTGGGATTTGTCACTCCGTATGACGGAGAGGTATCACCGGGCCCACTCGGTAATGCATCATCATAATGAGCTCAAAGTGACCAAGTGTCTGGTCACGGGATCATGCATTACGGTACGAGTAAAGTGACTTGCCGGTAACGAGATTGAACGAGGTATTGGGATACCGACGATCGAATCTCGGGCAAGTAACATATACCGATTGACAAAGGGAATTGCATACGGGGTTGATTGAATCCTCGACATCGTGGTTCATCCGATGAGATCATCGTGGGAGCATGTGGGAGCCAACATGGGTATCCAGATCCCGCTGTTGGTTATTGACCGGAGAGTCGTCTCGGTCATGTCTGATGTCTCCCGAACCCGTAGGGTCTACACACTTAAGGTTCGGTGACGCTAGGGTTGTGAAGATATGTATATGCAGTAACCCGAATGTTGTTTGGAGTCCCGGATGAGATCCGGACGTCACGAGGAGTTCCGGAATGGTCCGGAGGTAAAGAATTTATATAGGAAGTGCAGTTTCGGCCATCGGGACAAGTTTCGGGGTCACCGTATTGTACCGGGACCACCGGAAGGGTCCCGGGGGTCCACCGGGTGGGGCCACCTATCCCGGGGCCCCATGGGCTGAAGTGGGAGGGAACCCAGCCCATAGTGGGCTGGGGCGCCACCCCCCTAGGGCCCATGCGGCTAGGGTTGGGGGAAACCCTAAAAGGGGGCGCCCCCTTGCTTGGGGGGCAAGCCCCCCACCCTAGGCCGCCGCCCCCCTAGTAGATCCATCTACTAGGGCCGGCGCCCCCCCCCTTGGCACCCCTATATATAGTGAGGGAGAGGAGGGACTTCATACCTTAGCCCCTGGCGCCTCCCTCTCTCCCCGTTACGTCTCTCCTTCGTAGTATAGGCGAAGCCCTGCTACTGTGACGCCCTGCATCCACCACCACGCCGTCGTGCTGCTGGATCTTCGTCAACCTCTCCTTCCCCCTTGCTGGATCAAGAAGGAGGAGACGTCTCCCGTCCCGTACGTGTGTTGAACGCGGAGGTGCCGTCCGTTCGGCGCTTGGTCATCGGTGATTTGGATCACGTCGTGTACGACTACATCATCACCGTTCTTTGAACGCTTTCGCACGCGATCTACAAAGGTATGTAGATGCATCTGATGACTCGTTGCTAGATGAACTCCTAGATGGATCTTGGTGAAACGAGTAGGAAAATTTTTGTTTTCTGCAACGTTCCCCAACAGCCCTACTACTTAAACAAGGCTCCCAGTTGAGATCTCCAGAAGTGATGATTCTTGGTAGATGATAGCTTCAAACTATATGATATACAAAGTTCATCCCCCAACCATGATGACCAGAGTGCATAGAGAAATACAAACCTCTCTTGTCTCTCTATAAGGGGCGGACATACATTTCAAAACTGAAGTAGGAACATCAGCTGACAATTAAATGTGTCTGTTTAACTAATATCAGTATCGATCAAATTCGTATTTGAACAAATAAGCTCCGAAATTATGAGTGACATGTTGTTTAGCTTGAAGGGTGGAGTGTTGCTACTGCGACACAAAGCACGTAGGCAAATCACCATCTATGTAAAAGGTGGTTATAACCCTTCTTTCTATACAATGCAATGTTCGTTGCCCATCCATGATGTACGAGATCACACAAAAAAATAATATTCACTCATGTCTCTCTATAAGTGGTGTACATGTATTTTGAAACTCAAGAAGGAACATTGGCTGACCAACTACCTGTGTCTATTTTAAACTAATATTAGTACCATATCAGATTCTTACTTGAACAACTAAGCTTTGAAATTATGGGTGGCATTTCGTTTATATTGATGGCTGGATTAGTGCTAGTACGACACGAAGCACCTAGGCTAATCTTGCTGTATATAAAAAGGGTGAACCCTAAGCATGGCGAGTATAGTGTTGACAGTGCCATGCCAGATCTGAAGGTACGAACCGCACTAAGGCTACTTAGCAACCGATATTTGCTTTCAACTAACAACTAATCCCTGTAACTAGCAGGACAAGAAGCTTGAGAACCTTCTTGAAACATTGGGGGCAAGATTGTTTTGTGTTTGGTGTGCAGGTACCGAGGACTTGGGTTGTGAAATAAATTCCTACTGGTTCGATAAATCTATCGAGGAAAATGCTTATTACTAGGTTACTCTGTCCTTACACTTGGGGTTTACCCAACCACTCTTACGAGAGAGCAAGCGGGAAGCCACAACCCGCGCCATCACGAGTAATAGAAGAGTAGTGACGATGATCGCGGGAATGAGACGGTAGCGTTGTTACGGCATATCTCTCTCAAGGTAGTTTTGGTGATTGATGACAACATGTTTGCGGACTAATCATGTGCTTTGAATAGTTCACAGATTCACCCCTGGCACGAGACGTTTCCTTCCCTTCGGAGTGTCCTTCAAGACGGTGTAGCTCTTTCGTTTCTCTCTCGGTGGACTAGTTGCGTAGAGGGCACCGTACTATCAAGAGGGGGTCCGCTGGGGTTTTGCATGGGTGGAAGCAACACGTACACATCAGCTTCTCACCCTCCGAAAGCTTTTCCATTCCATTGTAGAGATCTCTCATCTCTTCCTTGTCCTGTCTGGGTCCAAGCGGTAGTACCGCGCAACCCAGCGGTAGTACCAATGAGGAGCCACAAGTGGCAGTACCGCTCTACAGCGGTAGTACCGCCCGTGGCTCCACAGCAGTAGTACCGCTGGGGTGCCTGGCACCTCCGCCTCGTCCTCAGCCTCTTTGGAGAGATTCTCTCTCTCTCTCTTCTGTGCCCCAGTGGTAGTACCGCACTACCAGCGGTAGTACGGCCGAAGGGTCACAAGCGGCAGTACCGCTCCATGGTGGTAGTATCGCCCGTGACCCCGCTGCCGTAGTACTGCTGGGCTGTGTGGCTCCTACCGCCTCGACTCGAGGGGTCTTTTTCTCGTGTCGGGTTTTGCGGGACTAGTTGCGGTTGTAGAGGCGGTAGTACCGTTCTAGGAGCGGTAGTACCGCCCCTACCACCGCGGTAGTACCGTGTTGGGTCCTATTCCCTACTAGTCTCCTCTGCGCGGCAGTGCCGCTGGCTGGCGCGGCAGTACTGCTGAACTGGCGGTAGTACCGCCCCCTCTCAGCGGTAGTACCGCCCTGTGCGGGGCTGGTTGGTGAGGGGCAACGGGGGATTGTTGCCCCCACTATAAAAGGGAGTCCCCTTCTTCTCTTCCACCTACCTCTTCCTCCCCCAAGCTCCATTTATTGCTCAAGCTCCATTAAATGCTCCAAGCTCCATTTTCGCCCGATCTATCTCTCTAGCCAATCAAACTTGTTGATTTGCTCGGGAGTGGTTGAGAAGGCCCCGATCTACACTTCCACCAAGGGATTTTCGATTCCCCCACTCATCCCTAGCGGATCTTTTTACTCTTGGGTGTTTGAGCACCCTAGACGGTTGAGGTCACCACGGAGCCATAGTCCATTATGGTGAAGCTTCGTGGTTTTGTTGGGAGCCTCCGATTAAGTTGTGGAGATTGCCCCAACCTTGTTTGTAAAGGTTCGGTCGCCGCCTTCAAGGGCACCAATAGTGGAATCACGGCATCTCGCATTGTGTGAGGGTGTGAGGAGAATACGGTGGCCCTAGTGGCTTCTTGGGGAGCATCGTGCCTCCACACCGCTCCAACGGAGACATACTTCCCCTCAAAGGGAAGGAACTTCGGTAACACATCCTCGTCTTCACCGGATCCACTCTTGGTTATCTCTTACCTTTACTTGTGCAAGCTCTTTAGTGTTACTTCTCTTGCTTGCTTGTTTGCTTGTTGGAATTGCATCATATAGGTTGCTCACCTAGTTGCACATCTAGACAACCTACTTTGATGCAAAGTTTAATTTGATAAAGAAAAGTTAAAAATTGGTAGTTGCCTATTCCCCCCCCCCCTCTAGTCAACCATATCGATCCTTTCAAGTGTTGGACCAGATCAATGTGGAAGAAGGAGGGGGCACACATGTAAGGAGACGAAAACATTGGATGAGGTGGTGATGACGTTGGGGAGGAATAGATTGGGGGCGATGGCATGGTTTTGTTTAGGAGAAAGAGAAAGCGCATATAAGGCCAGTTCGTCTTCAGTAGATAGAAATACCTTACTTTAGCACTAACGGGCCGCCCAACATTGACGGGTGGTGTGGTATGACCGTCAGTAGAGATGGATCATCCATTCAGTTGGATCTTTGGGCCCCATGGGTGCCCCTCCATTGATGACCAACTTAAGGGCCCGTTAGTGAAGGTCCTCCTACTTGGCTGGCGTTTTGCGGCCCATGAGTGATGAATCTCTCTACCGACGGGCCCAAGTGGAGCGGTCTATGGAAGGTTCATTCTGCAATAGTAATTTATTGATTCGTTCATGATAATTATGGATATTTTGTGAATATCTGGGCCATGTTAATTATCGTTAAGGATTCATAAAAAGTAATTAACTACAAACTCAGCTTTATCATCTTACATGCAGGAAATTCGCAAAAGAAATGGAAGAATGTAAGATTCGATTTGCATCTCAAATCTATGAGACAGTCACACAAGAAGATCACGACATCTATCTTGAACGACTAGATGATCACGATATTCATCCTACATGATTGCCAAATCACTGAGTGGTCACGGTCGATCGCATCTTGCTTCATCATCATGAAATGAATGAACATACATCTACCTTTTTTTGTGGGCTAGATTCAATGATGTTACAAAATCATGATGAATCATGATGGGCTCACCATATGTAATTTATGAGTTCGCTGGGGATGGCATGAACTGAGCAGATGGATAACAGAGGGATCTAAAACTTTAGCTCATAGATTAAAACAAAGTTATACCTTGCTTGGACACCTAATTAAATAGCATTTCCAATACTAAAAATCCTCCAAGGCATGTAAATGATTATGTGCAGAAAATAATACAACACTTTGGTGTTCCAATGAATAATTGTGAATAAAAGACATAAAGGTTGTTGGGTTTAGTCCCACATCGGTTGTGGGAGGAGACATAACACGATTTATAAGGGCGGGGGTGTCCCCTCCTAACAGGCTAGTCTTTTTTTGGGGGGGGGGGGGGGGGGGGATGGGCCAAGGCCTCTCATAAGTTGGTGTTGCTCTCCGGTTGGGCCTGGTTGACGCATGTGGGTCGGAACGCTGGTGATAGCGGACCCGGGATTGCGTAACAATTGGTATTAGAGCCTAGGTGCCCGGAATAAATCTTGGTGAACTCATGGGTGGTCGGTCATGGTTGCTGGGCTGGAAATGCTGGTGTTAGCGGGCCCATGGATGACCGATGTGTGAGGGGGAGATTGTTGGGTTTAGTCCCACATCGGTTGTGGAAGAAGACATAACACGATTTATAAGGGCGGGGTGTCCCCTCCTAACAGGCTAGTCTTTTTTTTGGGGGGAGGGGCGAGGGACCAAGGCCTCTCATAAGTTGGTGTTGCTCTTTGGTCGGACCTGGTTGACGCATGTGGGTCGGAACGCTGGTGATAGCCGACCCCGAATTGCGTAACAAAGGTCATGATGGCACACATCACACATGCAGCAAATATATGTTAATTACCTGTATAAAATTTTATAAAATGAAGCACCAAGGATTACAAGCAAGCATAATTGGTTGACAAGTTTGTATTATAAAAGTGGATAAAGGACGTACTATAACATTCCTTATGCCTGTGCCACTGAACTTAAATCGCAAATCAACAAAGGAGGTTCTTCGTGCACCTTTCAAGCGTTACCTTTAGCAAGATGAAATGAAAAGAATAATACAGTACATGCAAGGCTGGAAAAAAAGGGTTTGTGGCAATCACACAATGACATGGACGACTGAAATTTGCAGCGCACACAACTCATCCAACGGCCATGCCTCTTGCACTAATCCGGAGAGATAAGGAAACCAGGCAACCAACGAACGCCAGCCACCCCTTCCACATCTTGATTAAAGATAGGAGCTGGCCATATATGGCTATATATACCGTGGTGACCCAGCAATGGGGGCCTCAAGCGTAGCCTGCCACCTTCTCTCCTCCAACACCATGGCCCCCACTGTGATGGCTTCCTCGGCCACCTCCGTCGCACCCTTCCAGGGTCTCAAGTCGACCGCCGGCATGCCCATCAGCCGCCCCTCCAGCAGCGCCGGCCTCAGCAGCGTCAGCAACGGCGGAAGGATCAGGTGCATGCAGGTATGTCGGTCACTAATTAAACTGATATGAGTTTCTTTGTCATTACAAGTAATTCACTTACAGAACATCCCCAATGTATAACATAATTTGGTCAATAGATTATTCCGAAACTTTATTATCTGTTTGTTTTGTTGCCTATGGAAACCATTTGGCTTTGGATGCTCATTTAGCCTTGTCCATAAGCTGGGATCCGTGTGTAAAAGCAATCAACTCATAACTTAGTGAATGGAAATACTTTTTATTACAGCATGGACTAGATAAAATTATCTTAGTACCTCCAGAGTGCCCATCAGTTTAAGGGCTACCCTTAAGCTTTCTTCATTGTGGACAACCCAACAATGCATATGAGACCTGCCCATAAGGAGCAATTTTTGGCTTATCAACAGATTTTTCTAGCATTGTTGGTACAGTTAATTGACTTAGCACCAAGTATTGAGCATCTGCGCATTCTATTCATTCAGGTGTGGCCGATTGAGGGCATCAAGAAGTTCGAGACCCTGTCTTACTTGCCACCCCTCTCCACGGAGGCCCTCCTGAAGCAGGTCGACTACTTGATCCGCTCCAAGTGGGTGCCCTGCCTCGAGTTCAGCAAGGTTGGTTTCGTCTTCCGTGAGCACAACAGCTCCCCCGGATACTATGACGGTCGATACTGGACAATGTGGAAGCTGCCTATGTTCGGGTGCACCGACGCCACACAGGTGCTCAACGAGGTGGAGGAGGTCAAGAAGGAGTACCCTGACGCCTATGTCCGCGTCATCGGCTTCGACAACCTGCGCCAGGTGCAATGCGTCAGCTTCATCGCCTTCAGGCCACCGGGTTGCGAGGAGTCTGGCAAGGCCTAAACTACGAGTTGAAACAATGGCCTATGTATGAAGGTCTTTTGTGAACGTCACTTTTGTCCACGACTCTGCTGGACGACCAGAGCATATTTTTCATTCTATATGGTCTGTGTATGTATGTACGAACATAGGTTCTCGAGCATGCATATGTAAATTCTAGAACCGGCTACACATATACAAAACCTGTGCGATATTTATTATATACAACACGCGGACCATTGTCTTGCTGTTATTAATTCATGAAAAAGGTTCTTTATTTGGCACTGCAATGAATATGTCTCACAACTAGTTGTGGAAGCATTCAGTATTTGACATTAAGATCCCCTGATTTGCAGTTGCAAATTTCAGTTTCTTTACTTATCAATACAAAAAGATTATGGTTTCTTTTCCATGTCACTACGAGCAACTCCATCGGTTTTTGCTAGTAGAGTAGGATGAAACATATTCTTGTAGAGACCCTTACTAAAGAATTTTTGTTGGTCTGGATAATAAGCATCTAACTGAACTAGATAGCAACAGCATTCAAAACATATTATGGAACTATTGAAATAAATCTCCAACATGCATGGCATAAGATCCTTGTGAAGGAGTGTAATCATACTAGTGAAAAATCAAGAAAATCTCGGATTTTTGTAACTACTACTCCCTCCGTTCGGAATTACTTGTCGCAGAAATGGATGTATCTAGACGTATTTTAGTTCTAGATACATCCATTTCCAAGACAAGTAATTCCGAACGGAAGGAGTATGGAGCAACAGCTCCACAGTCCTTTATTCCATCAAAACAAAAGCAAGCAAAAAATGCTTACAAAGGGAACCAAGAAAAGAACGGAAAATCAACACTTTCCTACCTACCTATTTATCTAATGGAGATTACTAATCCAATCCAGGAGCTTTGGTAAGCATTAACTCTATCTGCAAGAAGAGATGTCATGTACAAATTTACAACACCAAGCAGGAAAGGTTGGCCTCTCCCCTATGAAGATCTTGCCATTTGTAATAACTAGATGACCAGTTGCGCCAAATGGCGCAAAGACCCGTTTAAAACCACGTTCGTGTTGAAAATGTTTGCATTTTTTCAATAACCGTATATTTGAGTACATTTGGTCAGAACTTATACCCCTATATATAAAGGAAATTAAATGCAAATATTTTCTTAAGGTAATAATGCCACAAATTAGATCATCAGTAGGTCAAGATAGTTGAGTCTACAATTAGGAACTCTGAGTAGCTGTAAACTTGCATTAAAAAAAGAGTAAACACAAGTGACACAATAAAATGTACTTAATACATGAACTCGTGAACATTGTATACAAGAGAAGTTAATAGAAAGTGGTCAATTACATCATATAATTTGGTTCTATACTCTTTTGTGTATATATCCTCAATGCTACGCCTTTGTGATCAACTCTTTGTCCTTCGAATCGAATGGCACAACTACTGCCCCTTGTGGAAAAAGAAAGGACTATGTAATACTCACAAACGTAAAAGGAAAACATCATGTGATGCATCTCAACCTGCGCAAAACAATGTAAAAACCATACATGCTATCTACATACTCTCATTGTCTACCAAAGCATAAGTAGCCGAGGGACCCTGTACAAAAGAATTGACAATTAGCAAGAAAGAAGCATGCCATCATCTGTCTAGACAACAATAAAACAATAAGTGCGAAAAGCCCCATCAGAATTAGCATTTGCCATCTAGTTTATGAGCTAAAGTTGAGCATTCAACAGTCGATAAAACATATTAAGCATCAGCTATTAAACAAAATCTTTTTTCCTAATAAGACAACATAGATATGAAATGGGCAAACTCTATTTTGCCATCCAGTTTATGAGCTAAAGTGGAAAGCTATGGTCACAAATGCATAAATAAGCAATATAGAAAATTAGTTAAACAGATTCTGTTTTTCCCTTGAAATACCTGAAGGAGCCCGCTAATTCCACGTGTGCTTTGAAAAAAGTACAATGTATTACTTGTTTTAGTCGTGGGCAAACACATTCTGCCTTATAATCTTTGATAATAAGATATACATAGTTTTGAAAAGGATGTGCATTTTTAGAAGCATGTGTATTTTGAAGTAATTTTCTGTGCGAGCAAGGATGCATGGTAAAAATTTATGGCCTTGCATATAAAAAAGAAACAGAGAAGGAAAAGCAATCAAAAAAGAAGAAAAATACAATGGAGCCGAATAGAGCCCTTGGAAGCATCTCACGGGGAAGTAATATGCCTGGGAAAGCACTAGAAGACCAGCGTGCAGGGTAGCCTGCTCATAGGCGTGCATAAAACCACATTGCACCGTGTTCCATGAGAAAGCCCTCAGTGGCACCCCCTCTGGGGCGATGTGAAGACACTGTCAAAGCCCGCTATCTTGCTCCCTCCATATGCTCTAGATGACAAGAGAGATAAAAGCGTTTTGTTTTACTCACCCTGCATTCTTGACCAAGCATCCCGCCACCAGGCCTGGAGAGCAAGATTAGTAGGGAGTGACCTCGTTTCAGAATCATTATAAAAATAAAAATAAAATACCTAAAGGCCGTCAATAGAAAAGAACACAAAATTCTTGAGTATTCACCGAGGCATCTATATGTAAATCTGGAAGAGACAAAAATCAAAGACATCACAACATAAAACAGGATAGAGAAATTCATCCAGATCACATGGACATGCTGGCTGCGTGTATGAGTCAAATGTATACATAAATGAGACCGAGAGGCCAACTTGTTGCTATTTCAATGCACACAAAGCCGTATCGTGTATGAATCTACAAAATAGCCACAATTTATGAATAAGACAGAGCACAATTCTAAAATATTATTCGATGGAAGCTTTGATTGCAAAACGAACAAAACGATTATATCCAACTGTTGTTCGAGGTTTCATAATTCAAGAAGAAAAACATTGTCTTTAACCAACAATACAACAATGTAACCGTGGACACACACAACAGCTGGCCTGGTTGCACTCGTCCAACTTGACAGCATGCCTCGAGTGCTCGCTTAGGGTGCCCCTACTGGTCTGGTTCCGGACATGGCTCAGGATGACGATGCCCAGCCGGTAGTAGGACTGTCAAGGCTCATCAAAGCCGGGTCTTGAACACGAAGGGCCAGTTGACCCAGCCCTGCCAGATCTTGAATGCCTACAACAGCAAAGGTGAATAATCCTCTCAGTTACTAAAAAATATGTGTTGAGGATTTGGGCAATAGTGTCATTCCTGCAGCAAAAAAGAAATCTCCAGCATATTTGCCACTACTTTTTCCTGAAGATGCCACTACCTATTGTGAAGTTTAATATCAATGGACCAATACTCATTTCAAACTGCGAAAATAGAATGCCGACAGAGACCAATGATATTCAACTATCTAACAATCTCATGAGTTAAAAAGAGGAAGGCAAGAATATAGAAACATATGCACGATTTGAGTACAGTTCAAACAAAATCTACATAGGTATACATAGGTAGCCATATGGAGCTGTAAACCAAGACAGAGGCCACCCAAAGTAGAACATCAAACAGTGACAAAGGAACATCAAAGCATTATATAGAACACTTTGCAATACACAGAGCAGAGAGCCTAATGCTTGAACTCTGATGGAGTTATCAATATAAGCTTTAAATACTATTGTGAAGGAGCTTTACCTAGGCTGTAGCACCGGAGTACATGAATCCAAAAAAACTAACCATTAGAATTAAGTCCCAAGAGCCTAGTATTTAGAAACCTATAACTCTGGGTGAACATAAAATAATTCATACAGTCAATCCGCTAATAACTAAGCAACACAACTAAGCAACACGTAGTAGTTATCTTCCTGCTAGTAAAGAGAGCCAACCAAACAACCAATATGCCTAGGCTTCAGAAGAAAAAAATTGCCTGAAGGAATAACCTTGGTAGATAATTTATAAATTTTTCGATAAAGGGCGACTTTATTATCTCAAAATGTAGCATCAAGCGGATACAAAGCATTATGAGTAACACCAGGCCTCTGCATAACTAAGATGCACACAGCCAAATTCAGAAGTCTGACAAAATTCATGAAATAAAAATTGACAAACCGGCAACAGTAGAGTCTTTTAGACCGACACTATGCCTATGTCGAAGAAGGTGGTGGCTCGATCCGTAGGTTATGCTGCCACCCATGTTGGGAAAAAACATCCGTAGCCACCTGCTCCAATCGCGTACACACCGCCATGAACAGCGGTTGGTACTCCGGCCGTTGTAGTATAGACCACGTACGTAGCGAGTGCGTACACCGGAAAATAACCTGTAGAGGAGAAGCATTTTTGTCATTAAAAACCAAATCATTTCTACATAGCCAAAGCGACCAAATTAAGGCATACGCTCCCACCCTTATTAGCGTTTTGAACCTATTTGTAATACCGTCCAACCAATGACCAAAAATATTGGCAACACTTGTGGGCGGATACAAATTTGACGCTATTTGGATGACTGACCACGTAGAACGTGCAAACTTGCATTGGAAAAAGAGGTGTTTGATTGTCTCGTCATGAGTACAAAAAGAACACTTCTTACTCCCTCGCCAGTTGCGCCGTGCGAGGTTGTCTTTTGTTAACACAACTCTCCTACGGAGATACCACATGAAGATTTTCACTTTTAGTGGAATTTTAGACTTCCAAATTTTCTTATTATTACTCGTTGGTACCTCAGAATGCGTGAGTGCATGGTACATAGAGTCCACTGTGAAAGACCCTGATGTAGTAAGGTTCCAGTGAAACACATCCCGACCTTGTGTCAGGTTAATCGAATCCAGCCGGGATAAAAGATTATGCCATGACACAAGCCGGGGGCCAATCAAATCCCGCCTGAACGAAATATTCGGCAGGGAAGAACCGAGCACGTGCGCAATAGTATTATTCTTATCGCGAGCGAGATAATTTATAAATACACCTCAAAAATCATCACCAAGTTTAACAGGTACGTGTTAATTTAAATCAAGAGAACACAAAAGGATCATGTAACATGGTTCTTACCTTCTACCATTTTAGAAATTATTGTACGCTGAAATCTACAGCTTCTGCTGGACAATGAACATATGTTAAGAAGAAAAGTATAGTTTAGGAAGGTGTGCATAACAAAATATGGAGCGCGCGTCCCCTCCTCCCATTCTCTTCTACCCTGCAACGACAGAGAGTAAAATTCCTCAGTTCTTCGGCTATCTATGAATCAAGCTTTTGGTCCTAGGATGCACAACCAATAAAAAGCATTACAATTTTATAAGGCATGAACAACTGTACCTTGAAGCACGGTCAACATGCAGGACCTAGCTCGTAATTCTATTTAGGAATCATCATCTTCATAAAGTAACAAGTAAACTTGGTCATCCATGCACCAACTGTAGCTTGCTTGCTAATTTTCACCTATGTCACAAATAGGACAATCATGTTCAAACTGAAGGTGAAAGCAGTACACATTCAGTTTCTTATTTAATTTAGTATACTGATAAAATCTCTATGAAGAAGCAGACCAACTGTTGGAAATAAACTGGCATGGAACGAAATCAGTGCCACAAAACCATATAGACATGCATGCTTCGGCCTTGCAGATGATGATTGGGATATGAAAAAAAGATAGAAAAATGCATTGAAAGCTTGGACCTGAAATGTAGAAGATTACCCCCTTGATCTACCGATGAGAAATACACGTAAGCGTCAACCAAATGCAATCACAGTCAAGTATGATTTATTTAATCTATTTAGGGTGTTTTTCACGTACTGTGCAAGTAAGTAGCAAGGGGCTGTTCTTCAGTAACAACATCTTATTAGCTTCAGATGACGCCCATTGACACTATACTGCTAATTTAAGTTAAGTTGTGATCCTAATATTCGGCTAAAAAGACACATGGAAAGCTCAAACTGAACCGGGATTATCAATCTGCATATTATAACCTACCAAGGTTACCATGACAATGTAGATAGTCTGGAGACTAACTTAAGAATGTAAACAAAATATATATATAGACATTTCACGACATCAAACAATTACAGGTTGCGGTTTTAAACAGAAATACATGATGGATCATTGCATACAGCTATGATTATAAAGGTACTACTCTTACCGTCTATAATTATAATTCAATTCTTTGTCGATAAGAAAGCAACCATCATTGTGGATACCTTTATATGCTTCTAGTGATCCTATGAGCATATGCTAATACTCCTTAACATAAATCTCACTTGTCATCGCCATCGTCACTGTCTTGCTGGAATCACATCCTCTATCTGCAAACTGAAATAATAGCAACATCAAATCCCTCTTGAAGGTCTCACCCTGGACCTCCCCCCTGTTGATCTGCACAGGCATGGCATTAACCAAGCAAACTCAACAATCCACACCATGCATATAATATCTCAAGTAAACTTTTTCAGGAAATTCACAGTACACTTCAACCCACTTGATTTATACACATGAACTTAACGGGATATGAGTATTTACACACAACAATTCATGGTTAATGTGGAACTGAAGTGACAAATTGAGAAAATCAAAATATTACCTTAATGAATAAGCGGGGCAAGGAGGAGACTTCAAGGGTAACCACTTGTGTACTCTGAACAACAGAATGACCATATTCATTAAATATCACATTCAACATACCCTCAAATGGACTGATGTAGATTATTGGGCTAATCTGCAAAAATAAAAGCTAACAGGGGCTCTTCTCCTTGTGCAGACGTGTACTGAATTGGAAGGTTGACTTTCCTAAAGTACTGCCCAGCGACAGCAGGCATAGCACTGACCCAAACATGCAGTTACAGCTAATCAAAAGAGGAGAGGAGCAGGAAGGAAGAAGGAACCTGCAGACGTGTGGGCTGTACAGAGCCATCTCTGGCCCAGCGCGGTGTGAACGATGACCAGTTGTTCCTTCCGGTGACCCTCTCCTGTCGGCCGTCGCACATCCCTCTCCTCTTTCCTCTCTATTTCTACCTCCTCTCCTTCCTTCTCTCTCTCCCTCTCATCTTCTCTCTCTCCTGTAGATCAAATCGAGCGCCGTCGCCCTTTGACTGCAGGTCGCCGCCGCCATCGGAGAAGCTCACCTCCGTGCCCGCACGAGATGAGGAGGGGTGGGCAGCGGTGGCGTAGGGGAGGAGAAGCCAGCGTTGTCGGATGCCCTGCTCGGGAGCCGCCTTGTCTCTCCGGACGGGGCGCGCTCCACGGCCACCCCATCGTGTCGAGCTCTCCTAGGAGGCGACTGAGGTGGGAGGAGGAGGAGGAGGAGGCGGCGGCGACGACTGAGGTGGGAGGAGGAGGGGGCGGCGGCTAGGGTTTTCAGGAAGGACGGGAGGAGGAGGAGGAGGAGAGGAGGAGGAGGGGGTCGGGCGTGACTCGTGAGAGGAGGAGGAAGGGGCGTGGGAGGACGTGGGATCATTTCTTTTTCTTTCGCTGCCGCTTTTTCGTTCGCTGCTGCGCAAGTCGCAGGCCTATTCACAGTCGACGTGGATGCCGCGGTTGTGACTACCAACCCGCTCATCCTTTATAAGTTCAATACAAATTTTAGTTCCAAGAGAACACCACTTCAAAGAAGAAAGGGTATCCATTCCAGCGACCAGCGCGAGCGACCCCCGCTCCCGCTCACCAAGTCACCGGCCGCCGCCCCGCCCCCGCTCCGCCCTTAGCCGCTCAGTGCCACCGGTGCTCGCCGTCCGCCGGCCGCCCCTCAGACTACATCGCTGCGACGACGCCCCGCCCCGCCCCAGCCGCCCATCGCCCGCCGTGGCGCCGCCCAGCCCAGGGTCCAGCGCCTAGCGGCAGTTTCTTTCTCCCGCCTGTGTCAGTGCCCTGCGTTCAGGTACAGTATTAAAGAAAACAGAGTTTCAGTATTTTAGTTGATTCGATTTTGCAGCTGGAGTAGGATTCTTCCTTGTTTTGTTAATTTGTAGATGCTAATTTCTTCCTTGTTTTGTTGTAATGTAGATGAAGAAGAAGAATGGGACTGGTGGTGGCAATAGGATTCTTGCATTGTGGGAAAAAGCTTCAAAAGCAAACAAGATTGATGAAATGTCTACACCGAATCAGAGTGCAGCTGCATCAGGTACTTGTACCTCTCATGTTCAGCTTGAGAGCAATTTGCAATTGGCATTAGTGCAAGCACCGGATGCGGAATGTGAACCGGGGAGCAGAGAAGCAACCCCAACCCCAATTGATAAAGATGCTGAAACAAGTGATGCAGATGATGAACCAATGGAAGCAGATTTGGAGGCACTCGAACCTGATCCTGGGAAGCGGATTCCCATCTCAATGTATGCTGTCAGTGACCAAGATAGAGTAAGAAGAAGATATATTGAGATGAAGCCATGTCAACCAAAGAATCATAACTTTGAGTATACAAATAAAAGTGGAGTTGACCGTCGTTTTTGTCGTGCTTGGTTTAAAGAATTTCCATGGATTGAGTATAGTGTGACAAAAGATAGTGCTTTCTGCTTTGTTTGCTATCTGTTCAAGGATAAGAAAAAATATCCTGGTGGAGATGCATTTGTGAAGAATGGATTTAGGAACTGGAACATGAAATCGAGATTGAAGAAACATGAAGGTGAGGTTAGTAGTGCTCATGCTGAAGCTCAAGAGAAGTATGATATGTTCACACCACAAGCATCAATTAGGGAGTCTTTTGCTTCAAACACCTCACAATATAAGGCTTTGTATAAGCAGCGTTTGACATGGACACTCAAATGTTTGAGATTTCTATTGCACCAAGGCTTGGCATTTAGAGGACATGATGAAAGTGAAAACTCACTAAATAAAGGAAATTTTCTTGAGCTTTTAAATTGGCTAGCTGGAAATTTTGAAGAGGTTGATAGGGTTGCTCTCAAAAATGCTCCACAGAACTGCAAGATGACTCACCATGATAAACAACATGAGTTAATAAAATGTTGTGCACAGGAGACCACAAAATTAGTCATTGAAGAACTTGATGGTGGCCACTTTGCAATACTTGCAGGTGAGTCTAGTGATGTGTATCAGAATGAACAGTTGGCAATTTGCTTGTGTTATGTTGATAAGAAAAAGAAAGGAAGGGCTGTTGTAAGATTTCTTGGTCTTGCTCATGTTCAAGATACTACCTCTTTGACACTTAAAGCTGCAATTGAGCAAATGCTTATGAAGTACAATTTGACCTTTGCAATGGTTCGTAGGCAAGGATATGATGGAGTTAGCAACATGAAAGGTAATGCTAATGGCCTAAAAACTGATTATGGATGAATCTCCTTCTGCCTACTATGTTCATTGGTTTGCCCATCAACTACAGTTAACTCTTGTTGTTGTTGCTAAAGAGAGTGGTGATTGTACTTGGTTCTTGTTGGAAATATGCCCTAGAGGCAATAATAAAATGGTTATTATTATATTTCCTTGTTCATGATAATTGTCTATTGTTCATGCTATAATTGTGTTATCCGGAAATCGTAATACATGTGTGAATATATAGACCACAACATGTCCCTAGTGAGCCTCTAGTTGACTAGCTCGTTGATCAACAGATAGTCATGGTTTCCTGACTATGGACATTAGATGTCATTGATAACGGGATCACATCAGTAGAACAATGATGTGATGGACAAGACCCAATCTTAAGCATAGCACAAGATCGTGTAGTTCGTCTGCTAGAGCTTTTCGAATGTCAAGTATCTTTTCCTTAGACCATGAGATTGTGCAACTCCCGGATACTGTAGGAATACTTTGGGTGTGCCAAACGTCACAACGCAACTGTGTGACTATAAAGGTGCACTATGGGTATCTCCGAAAGTGTCTGTTGGGTTGGCACGAATCGAGACTGGGATTTGTCACTCCGCATGACGGAGAGGTATCTCTGGGCCCACTAGGTAAAACATCATCGTAATGAGCTCAATGTGACTAAGGGTTGGTCACGGGATGATGTGTTACGGAACGAGTAAAGTGACTTGCCGGTAACGAGATCGAACGAGGTATAGGAATACGGATGATCGAATCTCAGGCAAGTAACATACCGATTGACAAAGGGAATTGAATACGGGATTGATTGAATCCTCGGCATCGTGGTTCATCCGATGAGATCATCGTGGAACATGTGGGAGCCAACATGAGTATCCAAATCCCGATGTTGGTTATTGACCGGAGAGTCGTCTCGGTCATGTCTGCTTGTCTCCCGAACCCGTAGGGTCTACACACTTAAGGTTCGGTGATGCTAGGGTTGTAGAGATATTAATATGCGGTAACCCAAAAGTTGTTCGGAGTCCCGGATGAGATCCCGGACGTCATGAGGAGTTCCGGAATGGTCCGGAGGTGAAGATTTATATATATGAAGTCCAATTTCGGCCATCGGAAAAGTTTTGCGGGTAATCGGTATTGTACCGGGACCACCGGAAGGGTCCCGGGGGCCCACCGGGTGGGGCCACCTATCCCGGAGGGCCCCATGGGCTGAAGTGGGAGGGGAACCAGCCCCTGGTGGGCTGGTGCGCCCCCCATGGGCCTCCCCCTGCGCCTAGGGTTGGAAACCCTAGGGGTGGGGGCGCCCCACTTGGCTTGGGGGGCAAGTCCCCCTTGGACGTCGCCCCCCCTTGGAGATCCCATCTCCTAGGGCCGGCGCCCCCCCTAGGGGCCCTATATATAGTGTGGGGGAGGGAGGGCAGCCACACCAAGTCTCTGGCGCCTCCCTCTCCCCACGTAACACCTCTCTCTCTCTCGTTGGAGATTGGCGAAGCCCTGCCGAGATCACCGCTGCTTCCACCACCACACCTCGTGCTGCTGGATCTCCATCAACCTCTCCTTCCCCTTGCTGGATCAAGAAGGAGGAGACGTCTTCCCAACCATACGTGTGTTGAACGCGGAGGTGCCGTCCGTTCGGCGCTAGGTCATCGGTGATTTGGATCACGACGAGCACGACTCCATCAACCCCGTTCTCTTGAACGCTTCCGTTTGCGATCTACAAGGGTATGTAGATGCACTGCCCTCTCCCTCGTTGCTAGATGACTCCATAGATTGATCTTGGTGATGCGTAGAAAATTTTAGAATTCTGCTACGTTCCCCAACAGTGGCATCATGAGCTAGGTCTATGTGTAGTTTCTATGCACGAGTAGAGCACAAGTTGTTGTGGGCATTGATTTTGTCAATTTACTTGCCATTACTAGTCTTATCTTGATTCGGCGGCATCGTGGGATGAAGCGGCCTGGACCGACCTTACACGTACGCTTACGTGAGACTGGTTCCACCGACTGACATGCACTAGTTGCATAAGGTGGCTAGCGGGTGTCTGTCTCCCCCACTTTAGTCGGATCGGATTCGATGAAAAGGGTCCTTATGAAGGGTAAATAGAAATTGGCATATCACATTGTGGTTTTGGCGTAGGTAAGAAACATTCTTGCTAGAAACCTATAGCAGCCACATAAAAACTTGCAACAACAATTAGAGGACGTCGAACTTGTTTTTGCAGCATGTGCCATGTGATGCGATATGGCCAAAAGGATGTGATGAATGATATATGTGACGTATGAGATTGATCATGTTCTTGTAATAGGAATCATGACTTGCATGTCGATGAGTATGACAACCGGCAGGAGCCATAGGAGTTGTCTTAATTTATTTATGACATGCGTGTCAACATAAACGTCATGTAATTACTTTACTTTATTGCTAAACCGTTAGCCATAGTAGTAGAAGTAATAGATGACGAGACAACTTCATGAAGACACGATGATGGAGATCATGGTGTCATGCCGGTGACGATGATGATCATGGCACCCCGAAGATGGAGATCAAAAGGAGCAAATGATATTGGCCATATCATGTCACTATTTGATTGCATGTGATGTTTATCATGTTTTACATCTTATTTTCTTAGAACGACGGTAGCTTAAATAAGATGATCCCTCACATAATTTCAAGAAAGTGTTCCCCCTAACTATGCACCGTTGCGAAGGTTCGTTGTTTCGAAGCACCACGTGATGATCGGGTGTGATAGATTCTATCGTTCGAATACAACGTGTGTAAGCCAGATTTACACATGCAATACACTTAGGTTGACTTGACAAGCCTAGCATGTACAGACATGGCCTCGGAACACGGAAGACCGAAAGTTCGAACATGAGTCGTATAGAAGATACGATCAACATGAAGATGTTCACCGATGACGTCTCACGTGATGATCAGACACGGCCTAGTTGACTCGGATCATGTATCACTTAGATGACTAGAGGGATGTCTGTCTGAGTGGGAGTTCTTTAAATAATTTTATTAGATGAACTTAATTATCATGAACTTAGTCTAAAATCTTTGCAATATGTCTTGTAGATCAAATGGCCCACGCTAATGTTGCCCTTAACTTCAATGCGTTCCTAGAGAAAACCAAGCTGAAAGACGATGGCAGCAACTACATGGACTGGGTCCGTAACCTGAGGATTATCCTCATAGCTGCCAGGAAAGCATATGTCCTTGATGCACCGCTAGGTGAAGCACCTGTTTTCCCTACAGAACAAGACGTTATGAACGCTTGGCAGACACGTAGTGATGATTACTACCTGGTTCAGTGCGGCATGCTTTACAGCTTAGAACCGGGGCTCCAAAAGCGTTTTGAGCAACACGGAGCATATGAGATGTTCCAAGAGCTGAAAATGGTTTTCCAAGCTCACGCCCGGATCGAGAGATATGAAGTCTCCGACAATTTCTACAGTTGTAAGATGGAGGAGAACAGTTCTGTCAGCGAGCACATACTCAAAATGTCTGGGCTGCATAACGCTTGTCTCAGCTAGGAGTTAATCTCCCGGATGATGCGGTCGTTGACAGAATCCTTCAGTCGCTCCCACCTAGCTACAAGAGCTTTGTGATGAACTTCAATATGCAGGGGATGGAAAAGACCATTCCTGAGAAATATTCAATGCTGAAATCAGCGGAGGTGGAAATCAAAAAGGAACATCAAGTGTTGATGGTGAATAAAACCACTAAGTTCAAGCACTACTAGGGAAAACCTTATACACAGAATCTTAGCAGCAGCGCGGTCTAAAAACAGACGCTACTGCTAATTAGCAGCAAGAGCTTTAGAAAAGAGCATTGCTAATGACTGAGTAGCAGTAGCGCTCTAGGTGAAAAGAGCGCTACTACTATAATTGCCACGGTGTTGCCTCCAGGCTAGATATAGTAGTAGCGCCCTTCCCGTGGATGCGCTACTGCTAAAGAACTTAGTAGCAGCGGTTTTGCTCAAAACTCGCTACTGGTAAGTATGACCGCAACTAATTAAGTTTAGTCCCATACTGCTAAGCGAACAAGGTGTTTACCACCTTAAATATGTTGCTTCTCAACCTATCTCGAGCACTTGGTCTTCATTGAACTATATGTGTATGATTTGTGGTTGCAATATGAATCCTCGCCTGTACCTATACAGGTACAGTGAGGATTCATGTTGACTATTTAGATTATACACATAAAGATCAATGATGACCAATGTATATTTTTGATGTTTTTACTAAACAAAAGAAATAACTGCTTCCATTAGCAGTAGCGGGTTTTTCCAAAACGAGCTGTAGATAAGTTAGCTATAGCGCATTTTCTGTACGTGCGCTACTGCTAGTTCGAGTTAACCACCCCCCGCATCAAAATTTCGCTAAGTCCTCCTTTCCTCCCCACCGGCCTGTTCCCCTACTCCCTGTCGCCGCCGCTCGAGCCCGAGCGCGCCTGCGCCCTCACCGCCGCCGCCGCCGCTGCTCTCGACCACACTGTCGCCGCCCTCGACCGAGCCCGCCGAGCCCGCCGCCCTCCCGATCCCGAGCCCGCCCTCGCCGCCCCTCCGTCGCCGAGCACCTCCCCGCCACCGTCTCTCCCTCTGTAAGCCCCCCACCCCTCCCCAACCCCCTCTCTCTTTGCTTAGTTAGTAGATGATTTTAGTAGTAGTAGATGTTAATTTAAGGTTCATAGATAATGATTTTTAGAAGTAGTGGATATTAATTACTAGTAGTGATGGTAAACTAGTTGTATAATTAGCAGTAGTACATGTTAATTAGTAGTAGATGTAGTAGTTAGATGTTAATTAGTAGTAGTAGATGTGCGAGTTTCTTTCTATTTATAGTAAGTTTATATTTAGTAAGAACTAGTTGAATTAATAGAACTAGTTTAGTTTTAGTTGAACTAGTTAAGTTTTAGTTGAACTAGTATAGTAAGTAAATTAATAACTAGTTGAACTACTTCATTTTTAGAAAGAACTAGTTTTTTTCTTTTTATACTAAGTTTATATTTAGTAAGAACTAATTGAATTAATAGAACTAGATGAATTAATAGAACTAGTTGAACATGCCATATTTGGTGTTATTTTTTAGTTTAAGCAATTATTTCATGTTTTGGTTACACCTCCGAGTGGCCTATGTTTTGCCGGAGTGTTGATTAATTTCCGTTCTGGCAAATTTCAGGCGCTCGATATGTCCTTTTTTAGCAAAGGTCATGCCGGATTTTTCCGTGAATTCTGGCATGACTTGTGCTAGAATATGTGGGAAATATCGAGTGGCCTGGATTTTCTTTGAAAAATAATGATCTAATTTAGGTTTTTTAGTACATATATTTAATTGTACAAGTTTAATCTTTGAATTATGAATGTAGGAAATGTCGTACTCGGACGACGACGGTCTCCCGGGGGAGTGCAGCTGGTGGCACGATGATCGAGGTATGTGCGACAGGTTCGTTCAGCTGGACGAAGATCGGCGCTTCAGCATTAAGCTCGAGGAGACCTTCGATGTTGAAACGGTACGCAACAACGACAAGTGTTTTTTTCGTAATTAAGCATGACTTCAACTATTTCAACGTCTAATTTTCATCTTTTACAATTCGACTAGCTTATCCCATGCCATGCAAGACGCTATGTCTTGGAGAGGATGGGTTTTGAAGACCATGAAAATTTTCAAACAAAGAAAATACAACTAAGGACCCATCATGATATCGATTTTGAAGTAAATCTGTATAATTCTCAGAGCGTAACCCATTTTGGTTGTCAAAATTGGGAAGCACTTTGCAAAATGTATGGTTTTTATGAGGGTATGATTGTCACCATGGATCTTGGTCATCCTGACATCGAGCAAGACAATATGGACATTTGGGTCCTTGTTGATACGCTTCCGATTCTACCGCAATGTGAGTTTCTCAAACATAGTTATTAACTAATTTATATTGTTTATTTCAAAATAGTTGACAGCTTATTTCCATTGACAGCTTATTTTGAATCTTCAAAGAATGTGGAGAAGATGGTAGACAAAACCCACTACACTGATGGCTCCGAATTAACTTATAAGGAGAAAAATCATTTGATTGCTTATTGTACTTTTTTTGAGAATTACAATACCTATTATCGAACTCCTCCAAATTATGGTGAATACGTGCCACTAGTGCACGTGTTGAACCACGATAACTTCTATGGAGATATCCTGGTAAGATATTTTACTATTACGACATCCGTGCATCTTTTGCATACTTCTAAAACTAGTACATCATTGCTAACTACGAAGTTATTACTATGTTTTTCAATAGAAAATCTCGATGGATTGTGTGCCTCGTCTGATGTATTACAATGGTCGCCTTGAAGTTCTGAACCTACAGCCAGGTCATCCTACGGATCTCACCTGTGCATATCGAATTTCTGAAACCGGTGAACACATGCTAATCAAAGAGTGTAAAAAATGTTTGGACATTCGTAAGGAGGTTCTTGGAAGCAACATTAAGCGAAAGGCAAGAATTGGAGACAGGATAATCTGCATTCTCCATAATGGAGAGCGAGGGGCTATCTTGTTTTTTGCTATTTTACCTTAGAGAATATAGTAGGTCCTAAGAGAATGTAGTAGGTCCTATGAGGTACAATATGTCTATTATGTGATACAATGTGTTAGAGTTGAAGATGTCAGGAGTACTTGTGATTACGACTAGTGACCAATGATATGATGATGATGATGATAAGTTGTTAATGATATGATGATGATGATGATATTTATTATATCATTGGGTGAAAGAACCGCGGATTAGTTTCAAGTGGATGTCCGTCCACTTGAAACTAGTCCACACGGTTCTTTCACCCCGTGATGTAATAACTCATTATGATGTAAAAACAATTTGTAAATTCCTGTTGTATGAAAATTTGTGTAAAGGTGTACGAATACAACATGAAATAAAAAAGAAATAAAATACGAAATAATAGTAGCGGCGCGGGCAGAGAGAAGCGCTACTACTAATTACCAGCAATGCTCCTCCTGGAACTCGCTGCTACTAAGTCGATTTAGCCGTAGCGTGGGTGGAGGCATGCTACTGCTATTCGTTAGCTGTAGCGCCTTATCAGTAGCGCACCACCCTGCGCTACTGATAGGTCTAAAACCCGCGCTGCTGCTAGCCTTTTCCCTAGTAGTGAAGAAAGGCAAGGGTAAAAAGAACTTTAAAAAGGACGGCAAGGGATTTGCCGCGCCCGGTAAGCAAGCTGCCGGGAAGAAGTCAAAGAATGGACCCAAGCCTGAGACTGAGTGCTTTTATTGCAAGGGAGACAATCACTGGAAGCGGAATTGCCCCAAGTACTTAGCAGAAAAGAAGGCCAGCAATACCAAATGTATATGTGATATACATGTTATTGATGTGTACCTTACCAGTGCTCGTAGTAGCTCCTGGGTATTTGATACTGGTGCAGTTGCTCATATTTGTAACTCAAAACAGGAACTGCGGAATAAACAGAGACTGGCGAAGGACGAGGTGATGATGCGCGTCGGGAATGGTTCCAAGGTCGATGTGATCGCCGTCGGCACGCTACCTCTGCATTTACCTACGAGATTAGTTTTAAACCTCAATAATTGTTATTTAGTACCAGCTTTGAGCATGAACATTGTATCTGGATCTCATTTAATGCGAGATGGCTACTCATTTAAATCTGAGAATAATGGTTGTTCTATTTATATGAGAGACATGTTTTATGGTCATGCCCCGTTGGTCAATGGTTTATTCTTATTTAATCTCGAACGTGATGTTACACACATTCATAGTGTGAATGCCAAAAGATGTAAGGTTGATAATGATAGTCCCACATACTTGTGGCACTGCCGCCTTGGTCACATTGGTGTCAAACGCATGAAGAAACTCCATGCAGATGGACTTTTGGAGTCTCTTGATTATGAATCATTTGACACGTGCTAACCATGCCTCATGGGTAAAATGACCAAGACTCCGTTCTTCGGAACAATGGAGCGAGCAACCAACTTATTGGAAATCATACATACTGATGTGTGCGGTCCAATGAGCATTGAGGCTCGCGGTGGCTATTGTTATGTCCTCACCCTCACTGATGACTTAAGTAGATATGGGTATGTCTACTTAATGAAACACAAGTCTGAGACCTTTGAAAAGTTTAAGGAATTTCAGAGTGAGGTTGAGAATCAACGTGAGAGGAAAATCAAGTTCTTACGATCAGATCGTGGGGGAGAATATTTGAGTCACGAATTTGGCACGCACTTAAGGAAATGTGGAATGGTTTCACAACTCACGCCGCCTGGAACACCACAGCGTAATGGTGCGTCCGAATGTCGTAATCGCACCCTATTGGATATGGTACGATCTATGATGTCTCTTACCGATCTACCGCTATCATTTTGGGGTTATGCTATAGAGACTGCCGCATTCACTTTAAATAGGGCTCCGTCGAAATCCGTTGAGACGACACCGTATGAATTGTGGTTTGGCAAGAAACCTAAGCTGTCGTTTCTGAAAGTTTGGGGATGCGATGCTTATGTCAAGAAACTTCAACCTGAAAAGCTCGAACCCAAATTGGAAAAATGTGTCTTCATAGGATACCCTAAAGAAACTATTGGGTATACCTTCTATCTTAGATCCGAAGGCAAGACCTTTGTTGCCAAGAATGGATCCTTTCTAGAGAAAGAGTTTCTCTCGAAAGAAGTAAGTGGGAGGAAAGTAGAACTTGATGAAGTATTGCCTCTTGAACAAGAGAGTGGCGCAGCTCAAGAAATTGTTCCTGAGGTGTCTGCACCGACTAGGAAGGAAGATAATGATGATGATCATGAAACTTCAGATCAAGTTGCTACTGAACTTCAAAGGTCCACAAGGACGCGTTCCGCACCAGAGTGGTACGGCAACCCTATCCTGGAAATCATGTTGTTGGACAATGGTGAACCTTCAAACTATGAAGAAGCGATGGCGGCCCCAGATTCCGACAAATGGCTGGAAGCCATGAAATCCGAGATAGGATCCATGTATGAAAATAAAGTATGGACTTTGACTGACTTGCCCGTTGATCGGCGAGCCATAGAAAATAAATGGATCTTTAAGAAGAAGACAGACGCGGATGGTAATGTGACCATCTATAAAGCTCGGCTTGTCGCTAAGAGTTATCGACAAGTTCAAGGGGTTGACTACGAGACTTTCTCACCTGTAGCGAAGCTGAAGTCTGTCCGAATCATGTTAGCAATTGCCGCATTCTATGATTATGAGATATGGCAAATGGACGTCAAAATGGCATTCCTTAATGGTTTCCTTAAGGAAGAATTGTATATGATGCAGCCGGAAGGTTTTGTCGATCCTAAGAATGTTGACAAGGTGTGCAAGCTCCAACGCTCAATCTATGGGCTGGTGCAAGCATCTCAGAGTTGGAACATTCATTTTGATGAGATGATCAAAGCATTTGGGTTTATGCAGACTTATGGAGAAGCCTGCGTTTACAAGAAAGTGAGTGGGAGCTCCGTAGCATTTCTCATATTGTATGTGGATGACATACTATTGATGGGAAATGATATAGAATTCTTGGAAAGCATAAAGGCCTACTTGAACAAGTGTTTTTCAATGAAGGACCTTGGAGAAGCTGCTTATATATTAGGCATCAAGATCTATAGAGATAGATCAAGACGCCTCATTGGTCTTTCACAAAGTACATACCTTGACAAGATATTGAAGAAGTTCAATATGGATCAGTCCAAGAAGGGGTTCTTGCCTGTATTGCAAGGTGTGAGATTGAGCACAGCTCAATGCCCGACCACGGCATAAGATAGAGAAAAGATGAGTGTCGTCCCCTATGCCTCGGCCATAGGTTCTATCATGTATACCATGTTGTGTACCAGACCTAATGTAAACCTTGTCGTAAGTTTGGTAGGAAGGTACCAAAGTAATCCCGGCATGGAACACTGGACAGCGGTCAAGAATATCCTGAAGTACTTGAAAAGGACTAAGGATATGTTTCTCGTCTATGGAGGTGACGAAGAGCTCGTCGTAAAGGGTTATGTCGATGCTAGCTTCGACACAGATCTGGATGACTCTAAGTCACAAACCGGATACGTGTATATTTTGAATGGTGGGGTAGTCAGCTGGTGCAGTTGCAAGCAAAGCGTCGTGGCGGGATCTACATGTGAAGCGGAGTACATGGCAGCCTCAGAGGCAGCACAAGAAGCAATCTGGGTGAAGGAGTTCATTGCCGACCTAGGAGTTATTCCCAATGCGTCGGGCCCGATGACTCTCTTTTGTGACAACACTGGAGCTATTGCCCTTGCCAAGGAGCCCAGGTTCACAGGAAGACCAGGCATATCAAGCGTCGCTTCAACTCCATTCGTGAAAATGTACAAAATGGAGACATAGATATTTGCAAAGTGCATACGGACCTAAATGTCACAGATCCGTTGACTAAACCTCTTCCTCGAGAAAAACATGATCAACACCAGAACTCTATGGGTGTTCGATTCATCACAATGTAACTAGATTATTGACTCTAATGCAAGTGGGAGACTGTTGGAAATATGCCCTAGAGGCAATAATAAAATGGTTATTATTATATTTCCTTGTTCATGATAATTGTCTATTGTTCATGCTATAATTGTGTTATCCAGAAATCGTAATACATGTGTGAATATATAGACCACAACATGTCCCTAGTGAGCCTCTAGTTGACTAGCTCGTTGATCAACAGATAGTCATGGTTTCCTGACTATGGACATTAGATGTCATTGATAACGGGATCACATCATTAGAAGAATGATGTGATGGACAAGACCCAATCTTAAGCATAGCACAAGATCGTGTAGTTCGTCTGCTAGAGCTTTTCGAATGTCAAGTATCTTTTCCTTAGACCATGAGATTGTGCAACTCTCGGATACTGTAGGAATACTTTGGGTGTGCCAAACGTCACAACTTAACTGGGTGACTATAAAGGTGCACTACGGGTATCTCCGAAAGTGTCTGTTGGGTTGGCACGCATCGAGACTGGGATTTGTCACTACGCATGACGGAGGGGTATCTCTGGGCCCACTTGGTAAAACATCATCGTAATGAGCTCAATGTGACTAAGGGTTGGTCACTGGATGATGTGTTACGGAACGAGTAAAGTGACTTGCCGGTAACGAGATTGAACAAGGTATTGGAATACCGACGATCAAATCTCGGGCAAGTAACGTACCGATTGACAAAGGGAGTTGAATACAGGATTGATTGAATCCTCGACATCGTGGTTCATCCGATGAGATCATCGTGGAACATGTGGGAGCCAACATGGGTATCCAAATCCCGATGTTGGTTATTGACCGGAGAGTCGTCTCGGTCATGTCTGCTTGTCTCCCGAACCCGTAGGGTCTACACACTTAAGGTTCGGTGACGCTAGGGTTGTAGAGATATTAGTATGCGGTAACCCAAAAGTTGTTCGGAGTCCCGGATGAGATCCCGGACGTCACGAGGAGTTCCGGAATGGTCCGGAGGTGAAGATTTATATATAGGAAGTCCAGTTTCGGCCATCGGGAAAGTTTCGGGGGTAATCAGTATTGTATCAGGACCACCGGAAGGGTCCCGGGGGTCCACCGGGCGGGGCCACCTATCCCGGAGGGCCCCATGGGCTGAAGTGGGAGGGGAACCATCCCCTGGTGGGCTGGTGCGCCCCCCATGGGCCTCCCCCTGCGCCTAGGGTTGGAAACCCTAGGGGTGGGGGGCGCCCCACTTGGCTTGGGGGGCAAGTCCCCCTTGGCCGCCGCCTCCCCTTGGAGATCCCATCTCCTAGGGCCGGAGCCCCCCCTAGGGGCCCTATATATAGTGGGGGGGAGGGCAGCCGCACCAAGTCTCTGGCGCCTCCCTCTCCCCGCGTAACACCTCTCTCTCTCTCGTTGGAGCTTGGCGAAGCCCTGCCGAGATAACCGCTGCTTCCACCACCACGCCATCGTGCTGCTGGATCTCCATCAACCTCTCCTTCCCCTTGCTGGATCAAGAAGGAGGAGACGTCTTCCAACCATACGTGTGTTGAACGCGGAGGTGCCGTCCGTTCGGCGCTAGGTCATCGGTGATTTGGATCACGACGAGTACGACTCCATCAACCCCGTTCTCTTGAACGCATCCGTTCGCGATCTACAAGGGTATGTAGATGCACTCCCCTCTCCCTCGTTGCTAGATGACTCCATAGATTGATCTTGGTGATGCGTAGAAAATTTTAGAATTCTGCTACGTTCCCCAACAGTTATTTCAACAACTTGCACACTTGTTAAATTCTCTTGGCATGTCTTGTAAAAATATGAGAATGCTTCGTATAGCTCAGGCTGAGGAACTCATTGATGCATTGGAATTGGAAGAAGTAGAAACGGGGAGTGGGCTGAATCAGGAAATGGGTTTGGGAAGGCCATGTGATACACGTCGGGGCTCTCACTTCAAACCCGTGAACCATGTCATCTGTATGTATGGTGCAATACAACGAGTCCTCATCAAGATTGGAAAAGAGTACCATGGTGTGGAGGCGCAAGCGGCTCTAACCATATTGACACCATTTCGATCATTAGAGTTTGTTTTCATGGCACACTTGATGCAAGAAATATTTGGATACACAGATGAGTTGAGTAGAGCTTTGCAAAAGCAAGACCAAGATATTGTTCATGCTATTGAGCTTGTTGATATCACAAAGTATCACTTGGAGGGTTTGAGGACTGATCCTGGATGGGATGATTTTCTCAAAAAGGTCACATCTTTTTGGACAAAGCATAAGATCAAAATTGTTGATATGGAGGGTCCTTACTTTCCCGCTGGCCAGCCTAGAAGGGGTTTCTTTAATGGTGCAACGAATTACCATCGCTTCAAAGTTGATATGTATGCGAGTGTCATTGATAGGCAAATTAGTGAGTTGAATGGCAGATTTGATGAGGTAAACACAGATCTACTTTCTTGCATGGCAGCATTTTGTCCACTTCGTCTATTTGCTGCTTATGATCAAGAGAAATTGGTTAGGCTTGCTACAAAGTTTTATGCTAATGATTTCACAAGTGATGAACTGGCAAGACTTCCATGGCAACTAAACATGTATGTTACTCATGTGCGTAGAGATGAAAGGTTTCAAAACTTGAAGAATCTGTGTGATCTTTCAGTTATGCTTGTCGAGACAAACAAGCATGAACAATACTATATTGTTTACAAGCTTCTTAAGTTGGTATTAATTCTGCCAGTAGCTACTGCTAGTGTTGAAAGGGTGTTCTCTTCAATGAACTATGTGAAGAATAAGCTAAGGAGCAAAATGGGTGATGATTACTTGAACAATTGTTTGGTTACATTTGTTGAGAGAGAATTCTTCAATCAAGTAAAGGATGAGGATGTCATCAATCTCTTCCAAAAAGGCAATTGCAAAGTTATATTGTAAGATGGGATATCACCAATCTGTCAATCAAAAGGTACTGGTGTCTTTATGTTTATGTATAATTAGTATGGTTTGATGCATTAAAAAATTACTATTGTTGTACTGGTGTCTTTATAATACATTTAGAGTAATTTTTTGTGCCAATGAATACCTACCCTCAAAATCTTGGCGCCGCCATTGGTAACCAAATCGTTTACATGCAACATCAATACATTGTCTAGCGATTCGTCTGGGGCTCCAATCAATCTGTAAAATAAGTCCAAATCCTTTGACTAAAATTATAGGAGAAAAACAAGTGGTCTCTTTGCTGATGTGAGCACAATGGGTTTCATCCCGAGGAGAAAGCCAGTGCCTTCTAAGAAGCATGTTCCAAGCGTTCAACCGATAAAACAATAGGATCTAAGTAAAGATCTTGATCTTCATGGTGCTCTGTCATATCCATTCGCAAGAGGTTCATCGGTGGGCATGTGCTTGTGCATCATGCAGTAGAAGCTTTTGGGGGAAAATGATCCTCCTTACCAAGAAAAAACATCTTTCGCTGAAGGCTATGTAACCAACCATCCAGAGGTCGCAATTCGTCTATCGCCTCAGCAGAAATTGGCAGGCGCAAAAGAGTGGTCCGATCAGGGGTTTCTGTAAAATCTTTAACAGATTTTTTTATCCAAGGCAATGAAAAGAGCCTTCCAAATGATGTCGAAGAGGTAGAGAAGATCCCTCAATCAACTAGGCATCAAGCAAGAACAGGGCAAAGTTGCCAGTATTAACTTTGATTGAAGAGATTGCCATGTACTGATCATTAAGTTCCCAAATATCCCTCCACCAGAAAGAGCCACAAAGAACTGTCGCGTCAGGTATGACTCCATGATAGTAAGAAGTCTATATCAAAGTTACCCATGGAATATGAGCTTTATTATAAAATTTGCACAAGTATTTTGTAAGCAAAGGTTGGTCCTGAATATGATGGTTAATGATACCGATACAACCTTCTCCTTTTGGTTTACAAACCAGATGACATATCGCGAATGGTCGATTTATGCTTTCAGCATTGCCATGCCAGATATATTCTGCTCAATTCTCTCCAGTTGTTTAATTATACCAAGGGGGGGGGTCTACAGACTACAAAGATAGTATATCGGTATAGATGAAATGGCAGACCTCAAAAGTTTCAATTTAGCGCCTTGTGAGAGTAGAGAAGAGATGGCTGCCAATTTCCTTTTCATTATATCAACCAAAGGCATTAAGTCCTAGATCTTGGGCCTAGTGTTACCCATAGGTAAACCAGGTAAGTGAAAGGCATCTTACCCTGTTGACACTCAAACAAACTGGCCAATGAGAAGCTTCATTGGCAATCACATTTATAAGAACCATGGAGGATTTTCAAAAATTCACTTTCAAGCAAGTGGATTTAGACAAAAGTTGTAACATTTCTTTTAGGTCAAGAAGCTGAGAATCAATATCCGGCATAATCAACAATATATCATTAACATACTGGACAATTGGAGATTCTAGATCATGAGATGGGATTGAAAAAAAGATCTCCCCACAATGATAAATGTCACTGAGGATAGACTGAAGTAAATCCACTACCAATAAAAATAGAAGTGGTAACAGTGGGCCACCTTGGTGAACTCCATGTTTTCACTGGAATTGTCTACCGGGCTCACCATTCAAAAGGATGGAAGGTGTTCCACAAGATAATATCTCGTTGATCCTAGTGATGGCTCCTATTTTTACGCACGTTTAGAGCTCATTTGTCGCCTATTATCTCCGTATAGCATGTGCCATTGAGCCAATTACATTGTCCATATGCATGATCTCTAGTATTTAACATTTGCAGCGCAAGCATTGCATAATGTTTATTCTTTATTTGTTCTTATTAGTATTCTTTGTCGTTGTGTGTTTGTACGTGATGTGGAACTCTCATGCACTTGACATGATGAAAAGAATCCAAACGAAGGACATCGAGACACCAGACTTGGGCATTTCAGAGAGTGAAAAAGGTAATTTTCCAAAGTGCTCACAATCAATATCTAATATCACAAGTGCATCAGCGCTGTTATCATGATTCCAACGAGCATATGAACATCAAAAACAGAGTCCGGATGTAAAAGTTTCGGCGGTTTTACCAAAGAGTCCAAAGCGTTCGACGAACTTTGATACATAAAAAAATGGTTGTACCAGTGCTCGTATTAGGCCTAGACAAGCACGAAATTTGCCCTTTCAGATAGGATTCTTTGAGGATTTTGTCCCGGTTAATTCCTACTACTTTCTTTGCCATGAAGGGATGTTTTGGGAAAGATTGGGCTCACCTAGAGCACTTGGATCAAAGTAGAGATGCTACATCAACGAAGGGGGCTTTGGAAGAGTTCTTATAAATACACCTCCAACCCTAGCCACTCGGGGACACAATCCATATGTTCAGATGCCATCGACATCAAAAATCACTTGAGGGTTGTGCCAAGCCTCCATCTCCATCATTGCAACCTTGAAGAGGCAATGCCGGAGAAGTGTTGTCGTCGCCGCATCGTCCTCACCCATAGCCCTTCTCGTTCCCCCTCCCATCACGGTCTCTGTAATGGGTTGTAACACCTCTTAAACCCTTTTATATGTGATGTTATTTGAGTAATCATTGGCTATGGGTCGGTCAGCTGTAAGCTGTTATTCGATATGCGTTGTCTATTCATGTTTTTCCTCTTCATGTTATTATTTACTCTTGCGGTAATTTAGTGATTGGAGCCATCTGATCAATTGGTGTAGTTGGAGACGTTCAACTCCAGGTGCAAATCGAGAGACCTCCAGGTGACAGGGCATCAATATCATGAGAGGAACACAATTATTCTGGGGATCACGGTTTTCCATAGAACTTATTGCCTTCGGTCCAGGCCTTGTGATACTAATGTCTTTCCGTTATCCGCCACTGATATGGGATGGAAAGTATGATGATTGAGTTGTCTCAACATGACGTTGCTTGAGATTAGGGCTGGAAGAAAAGCTTGAGGCTCGTGAGCGGCTCGAGATCGACTCGTTTTTTCACTCGACTCGAAAAAAAATGAGTTCAGTACGAACACTTCATGTAGCTTAGTCGAGAAACGGGCTGATCTTGAACCAATACTGGCTCGCTCCATAGCTCGGCATAATATCATTATGTTAAATGATCATGCCATATAATAAATGAAAATACGATAATTTAATACCATATATGTCATCCAGGATTTTTCTCCATTTTATTTACAAACGAACATCGAAGCATAATTAGTTATAGAGAAAATTTAGGCTTTATTATGGTACGTGGTCCGCTATGTGTTAAATATTATGTTGTTTCTGGCAAGAGTTCCCAGTATATGCATCTTCGTTTTCCCAATTATATATATGTCATGAATCGTTATCTTATGTTGATACTAGACTTTCGGTTGTGATAGAATAAGTTAAACTATTTCTAACAAATTTATATCATTTCAAAAGAAAGTTGTATTATCCTCGTTCTGATTGGAATAATATTTTTTGTGCTTTTTTATGTCGTGTTGTGCTTATCTAGTTGGAATAATAGTCGTAAATTTTATATTTTCTATCATCTCATTTAACTCGAAACTAGCTCGAGATCGACTCGAGATCATTACAAGCTAAGCATGAGTCATATTCTACAGCTTGACCTTAAGCTTCACTCAGTTTGAGCTCGCTCGAATTTTAATATGAGTTGAGCTGAGCCAAGTCCAACTTGCTCGAACTCGACTCATTTGCAGCTCTACTTGAGAGACAATGTTATGTGGGAGACCGCCCACCATTGATCAATTGGCATATCCTATAATTCAAGGTACAGATTTAGCCATACGTGTTAATAGTTGAGATATAGAGCTTTTCATTCCTACCCACTAGTGTTTAAAAGAAGGTATGGAGTAGCTCAATCCCATTGTCACATAGTTGTCAAAATGTCGAGATATAGGGCTTTTTTTCGTTCCTACTCACAGAGACGAGCCACTAACACACCGTTGTCGTTGCTCCCACTCTGGAGCTATCCTAACCTTGTCGATGACAGTCAGGAAGTCTTCATGCACGTGCCCATAAGAACCAGTGCTCTGGAGCCGCAGTCGTCGCCGTTGAATCCCTGAATCGGTCTAAAGAATCTGACACCAAATCTCAGTGTGCGTACGCATGACGAGAATTCCTAACCTCGCCGCTTGAGGAGCTGGCAGGAATCTATGTCGGAACTCCCCAGACAGAGGAACTTGAAGAGGATCGGATCCCGAAAGATTGGCTCAAAGAAGAAGGGCCGCCATCCGTCCAAGCGCCTCACCTATGAGGACTAAAACCCTACTTATCTACTAGCCAGAGTGAGCCACCAAGAATGCCCTTCCCGCAGAGGGAAGGCGGATCCATAGGCTCACTGGCAGATAGAGAGGTGGAGAGCTTTCAATAGTTGCCTTGCAAGAGGGAAAGAACTTGTTCTATGTGTGGACGGTTACTATGCTAGTTCAATTAATTGTACCAACAAAACATATATTTTATTTAGAGAAATGGTGTACAAAAGTAGACGTTTGCATACACGCCTGTACAATAACCTCTATAAATGCACACACACACACTCTATGTCTATGGGCATACTTTCAAGGGAATGAGCCATCAGATTTTATGATAAAATGTAAAAAAAATTGCCCGCGCCACTCAAGTCGCATCTCAGAAAATTTGTACTCGAGAAACTTTTGGCTTTAAATGAAACCAAAAACAAGAAAAGCTGGAAAAAGGTTGTGTGGCAGCCACCCAATGACATGAAGGACTGAAATTTCCAGCACACACAATGCATCCGACGGCCATGCTTCTTCCACTGATCCGGAGAAGATAAGGAAACGAGGCAACCAGAGAACGTCAGCCACCCCAGCCACATCTGTACCAAAGAAACGGCGCTAAGTGTCTGGCTATATATACGGTAGTGACCCGGCAATGGGGCCTCAAGTGTAGCCAGCATCCTCCTCTCCGCCGATAATACAATACCATGGCCCCCGCCGTGATGGCTTCGTCGGCTACCACCGTCGCACCCTTCCAGGGGCTCAAGTCCACGGCCGGTCTGCCCGTCAGCCGCCGCTCCAGCGGCAGCCTCGGCAGCGTCAGCAATGGCGGAAGGATCAGGTGCATGCAGGTATGTCGAGGCACAAAACTGATATGAGTTTCTTCCTCAGTACGTACAATTTACTAGCACGAAGTGTTAAGCAGTTGTGTGCATTCCATAATTTCCATTCACTCAGGTGTGGCCGATTGAGGGCATCAAGAAGTTCGAGACCCTGTCTTACTTGCCACCCCTCTCCACGGAGGCCCTCCTGAAGCAGGTCGACTACCTGATCCGCTCCAAGTGGGTGCCCTGCCTCGAGTTCAGCAAGGTTGGCTTCGTCTTTCGTGAGCACAACAGCTCCCCCGGGTACTACGACGGCCGATACTGGACAATGTGGAAGCTGCCTATGTTCGGGTGCACCGACGCCACGCAGGTGCTCAACGAGGTGGAGGAGGTCAAGAAGGAGTACCCTGACGCCTATGTCCGCGTCATCGGCTTCGACAACCTGCGCCAGGTGCAGTGCGTCAGCTTCATCGCATTCAGGCCACCGGGTTGCGAGGAGTCTGGCAAGGCCTAAACTATGAGTTGAAACAATGGCCTATGTATGATTGTCTTTTGTGAACTTCACTTTTGTCCAGGACTCTGCTTTCCGACCAGAGCATATTTTTCGTTCGGTATGATCTGTGTTTGTACGAACATAGGTTGTGGAGCATGCATATGTAAATTCTAGCACCGGCTACACATATACAACACCAGTGTGATATTTATTATATACAACAAGCGGACCATTGTCCTGCTGTTAATTCTCGGAAAACTTTCTTTATTTGGCACTGCAATGGATATGTCTCACAGCTAGTTGGTGGAAGAATTCAGTATTTGACATTAAGATTTCCTGATTGGCAATTACAAATTTCAGTTTGTTTACTTATATCAATACAAAAGTTGAGTTTAAAAAAATACAAAAAAATTGTGGTTTCTTTTCCATGTAAGTACCATCATCTTCATCGGTTTTTGCTAGTAGAATAGAATGAGAAATATTCTTCTCAGAGACCCTTACTGAAGAACTTTTGTTGGTCAGTATAATAAACATCTAACTGAACTCGATATAACAATAGCATTCAAATCTTATTATGGAACTTTTGCATGAGCTATTTGTGAAGGATTGCAATCATACTTGTGAAAATCAAGAAAAATCTCGGATTTGAACTACTATGTAGCAACAGCTATACAGTCCTTTATTCGATGAAAACAAAAGGAAGCAAAAATATTTACAAAAGAAACCAAGGAAAAAGGAAAAACAACACTTACCAACTTACCTATTTATCTAATGGAGGTTACTAATCCAAACAAGGAGCTTCGGTTTGATACAAGCCTTAACTCCATGTGCAAGAAGAGATGTCATGTAAAAATTTACAAAACCAAGCGGGAAAGGTTGGCCTCTCCACTACGAAGATCTTGCCATTTCTAATAATATAAATATTAGCTCCAAGAGAACACCACTACAAAGAAACAAAGGGTGTCCAAATCGTTTACATGCAGCATCAATACATTGTCTAGTGTTTCGTCAAGGTCTCCAATCAATCTACAAATAAGTACAAATCATTTGACTCAAATTATAGAAGAAAAACAAGTGGTCTCTTTCCTCATGTGAGCACAATGGATTTCATCCCGAGGAGAATGGCAGTGCCTTCTAAGAAGCATGTTCTGAGCGTTCTACCGATAAAGCAATAGGATCTAAGCTAAGGTCTTGATCTTCATGGTGCATTGTTATATCCATTTGCAAGGTTCGTCAGTGGGCATGTGTTTGTGCATCATGCAGTAGAAACTCTTAGAAGAAAATGATCCTCCTAACAAAGAACAAACAAGGAAAGTGGATTACGTTGAAGGCTATGTAACGAACCATCCAGAGGTTACAATTCATCCAACGCCTCGGGAGAAATTGGTAGGTGTAAAAGAGTGGCCCGATCAGGGGTTTCTACAAAAATCTTAAACAGAAATGTCCAAGGCAAAGAAAGCAGCCTTTCCAAATGATGTCGAAGACGTCGACAAGATCCCTCAATCAACCAAGCATCAAACAAGAACAGGGCAGAGTCGCTCATATTAATTTCCATTGAAGAGATGGCCCTGTACTGATCCATCCACCAGAAGGAGCCACAAAGGACTGTTGCATCAGGTATGACTCCATGATAGTAAGAAATCGATATCAAATTTACCCATGGAACGTGAGCTTTGTTATAAAATTTGCGCAAGCATTTTGTAAGCAAAGCTTGGTCCTGAATATGACGGTTAATGATACCCTTACCACCATTCTGCTTTGGTTTACATACCAGATGGCATGTCGCCAATGGTTGCTTTGGGCTATCAGCATTGCCATGCCAGAGACATTCTGCTCAATTATGTTCAGTTGTCTAATTATACCAGGGGGATCTAGAGACTACGAAGATAGTATATGGGAACACATGAAATGGCAAACCTCGGAAGTTTCAATCTAGCACCTTGTGCGAGCAGAGAAGAGCTAGCTGCCAATCTCCTTTTCATTCTGTCAACGAAAGGCATTAAGTCATACATCTTGGGCCTAGTGTTACCCATAGGTAAACCAGGTAAGTGAAAGGCATCTTACCCAGTTTACACTCAAACAAACTGGCCAACAAGAAGCTTCATCATCAATCACATTTATAAGCACCATGGAGGATTTATGCAAATTCACTTTCAAACAAGTGGATTTATATTAGACAAAAATTGTAACATTTCTTTTAGGAGGAGCAATTGGAGAGTCTAGATCATGAGATGGAATTGGAAAAGATAATTCCCCATGATGATACATGTCACTGAGAATAGATTGAAGTAAATCCACTGCCAAGAAAAATAGAAGTAGTAACAGTGGGTTACCCAGATGAATCCCAGGTTTCCATTGGAGTGGCCTACCAGGCACACCATTCAGGAGGATGGAAGTTGGAAGGTACTCCACAGAATAATATATCCAACGCTGCCTGCATACATCCGACCCCAATTTTTTTAAGACCACACGTTCAAATAGCCGCATATTTAGTCTAATTTCTTTGTTTTTTACTTCTCAAACTCCAATTATTATTCTATTTTCCCTTTAAGTGTGAGGCATAGGCTTGCACTTAGCTCTGCATAGGTAGTTGAGTGGTTGACTAAGGCAAACATGCCCATAAGTTGTAATTTTTTGCCTTATGGCTAGGTCTTTCTTAAATTGTTAGTATAATTAATTTAAGCACCAAGTGTTAATCAATTGTGTTCGTTCCATCTGATCAGGTTTGGCCGATCGAGGGCATCAAGAAGTTTGAGATCCTGTCACTTGCCACCCCTCTCCATGAAGGCCCTCCTCAAGTAGGTCGACTATCTGATCCCCTCCAAGTGAGTGCCCTGCCTCAAGTTCAGTAAGGTTGGCTTCGTCTTCCGTGAGCACAACAACTTCCCTAGGTACTATGACCACTGATACTAGACAACGTGGAAGCTACCTATCTTCGGGTGCACCGACGCCAAGAAGGTGCTTAAGGAGGTGGAGGACGTCAAGGAGTACCCTGGCGCCTATGTCTGCATCATCGGCTTCGACAACTTGCGTCAGCTTCATCACCTTCAGGTCACCTAGTTGTGAGGAGTCCATCAAGGCCTTACTACGAGTTAAAACAATGGCCTATGTATGAAGCTCTTTCCTGAACTTCACTTTTCTCCACGGCTCTGCTTTTCGAACTAAGCATAATTTTTGTTCTATATGATCTGTGTATGTACAAACATAGGTTGTGGAGCATGCATATGTAAATTCTGGCACCGGCTACATATACAACATTTGTGTGATAATTATTATATACAGCAAGCGGACCATTGCCTTGCTGTTAATTCTCAAAAAATATTCTTTATTTGGCACTGCAATGGATGTCTCACAGGTAGTGGGTGTAATAATTCAGTATTTGACATTAAGATCCCCTGATTGGCAGTTACAAATTTCAGTTTCTTTACTTATAAATACAAAAAAAATGTTTGTTTTCCATGTCACTACTATCACCTCTATCGGTTTTTGCTAGTAAAATAGGATGATAAATATTCTTGTCAGAGACCCTTACTAAAGAACTTTTGTTGGTCATCTAATTAAAGTTTCATGAGCTTTATGTTTTATACTAGGTGGAGAATATATATTATAGAACTTTTCCTCTATGTCTTGATGACGAGATTCCTCAAATGCTCGAGGTCTTCATGAGCAAGCAAGTTGGATGCACCCCCACTTAGTCCTTGGGAGAGCTTTCATTTATTCATAGGTCTGTGTGCATCCTAGCTAGTTGCATGTCGATCCCTACTCCTTGTGTTAGCATCGATCATAAGGCCTTCTCCATTGCCTAATGGTTAGCTGCATTGATGCAAGACTTTCTTTGTTTTTGACTTCTCAAACCCCAATGATTATTCTATGTTCCTTTTAAGTGCAAGGCATAGGCTTGCACTTAGGTCTGCATTGGTAGTTGAGTGGTTGACTAACACAGACGTGCCCATAAGGAGTAATTTTTGCCTTATGGCTAGGTTTTACTTCAATTGTCAGTAAAATTAATTTAAGCTTTAAGCGTTTATCAATTGTGTTAAATCCATCTAATTGGGTTTAGCCAATCGAGGGCATCAAGAAGTTTGAGACCCTGTTTTACTTGCCACCCCCTCTCCATATATAGAGGCCCTCCTTAAGTAGGTCGACTACCTGATCCGGCCCAAGTGGGTGCCCTGCCTTGAGTTCAGCAAGGTTGGCTTCATCTTCCGTGAGCACAATAGCTCCCTCGAGTACTATGACGGCGGATGCCAGACAAAGTAGAAGTTGTCTATGTTCGGGTGCACCGACGCCACACAGGTGCTCAAGGAGGTGGCGGAGGTCAAGAAGGAGTACCCTGACGCCTATGTCCTTATCAACGGCTTCGATAACCTGTGACAGGTGCATTGCATCAGTTACATCACCTCCAAGCCACCGGGTTGCGAGGTGTCCGGCAAGGCCTAGACTACGAGTTGAAACAACACTACTAGGAAAAGGGCTATAGATAGGATTGATACTAATGGCGCACCAGGGAAGTAGTGCGCCACTACTATATACTAATGGCGCACCTGTTGGTGATGCGCCATTAGTGTGGAAGACACTAATGGCGCACCAGAAACAGGGTGCGCCACTAGTATTATTTTTTTTCCATTTTTCCATACATACTAATGGCGCATCAGGTCGACAATGCGCCATTACTAGTTCTAACTAGTAATGGCGCACCAGGCAGAGAGTGCGCCATTACTGTAATTTTTTTCTTATTCTTTTTTTTGCAAAACTACTAATGGCGCACCGTTTCACGCCATTAGTATATATATTTATATTTTTTACTTTTTTGCAAAACTTCTAATGGCGCACCACCTGCAGGTACGCCATTAGTAACCAGGGTTACTAATGGCGCATTTCCTTGTGGTGCGCCATTAGTAACCTGGGACCCCAACAAGATATTTTGGACAGCCCCACACCTATCCACTCACTTTCCCCACTTCATTCCCTCCACCTCCTTCTCCAAGCTTTCGGCTGCCTCCTCCTCCTCACCTCATTTTCACCATAGATTCATCAAAATTAAGTGGTGAAATTACCTTTTTTTGTTAGGTAAGTAAGTGGAAAGCTATCTTCATGATGTAGATCTACTTTTTTTCTCCCTAGCTCACTCCAACAACGTGCACATGCACTTTTTGTGGCCTAGCTAGATCTATGTATGTTTGTGGTGTTGCATGTGTTTGTGGTGTTGCATATATGTTTGTGTTTGATGGTACCGGTATTTGAAATGCGATAGTTGCCAATATTTTGCCGAAATGTTTTGATTCATTTCTGTTTCGGCGAGAATTTTGGCACTATGCATTCTTTTTGGTCCTATTTTTAGGGAAGGTCATGCCAAATTTTTTATTGGTTCTAAAATATCGTTTTGCTCTACCCAACAGGCGACCATGGTCCGCACGATGACTGAAGGCATCGTGAATAGGTTTTTGAGCTCCGCGAAGGCCGAGATGCTTCAAAAGAACGAGACGGAGATAAGATGTCCGTGTCGAAGATGCAAGCTGAAGAGCCTTATTGCGGACCCGGATTCCGGGCAGGTGCGGGACCACCTGCTCTTGCGTGGTTTCATGGATGGCTATCGGTGGCAAGGTGATGAAGATGACTATGAAGTCGTCCATGGCCGAGGCCGGGCAAGAAATGAGGAAGGGCAACAAGACAAGTACCACCGCGGTGAGGGCGGGCGAGAAGACGAAGAATCTCCAGGACATGATCACAACGGTGATGTTGTACACAGTCATCATGTAGAAGATGTCGTACATGATGATGAGGAAGATCAAGACGAAGGGCATGATCATGAAGATGAAGATGCCGGAGCAGACGACGATGGAGGCTGGGTGCAGGACTCTCATATTCAAGAGCAGCTTCTCAAGCAGACGGATAACGTAAGAGCTGCCGCCCGAGAGAAAGACAAGCTGGATCAACTGGAGATAGACGCGGTTACTCCATTGTATGAAGGATGCAGGCCCGAGGATACCCGCCTGAAAGTAACGCTCATGGCTCTGGAGATGAAGGTAAAACACGAAATGACCGACGCATGCTTCGACGAGAACATGTCATTCTGGCACGAACGTCTTCCCAAGGGGAACAAGTGCCCGACCAGTTTTGAGGAGGCGAAGAAAATCGTGTGTCCTCTGGATTTACCGCACGTGAAATACCATGTGTGCATGAACAATTGTATCATTTATCGGGACGAGCACGCGGAGTCTACCATATGTCCGGTGTGCGGCGTCACTCGATACAAGAAGAGGAAGAAAGCTCCTCGAAAATCGGTGTGGTACTTTCCGATCACTCCTCGTCTGCAGCGGTACTTCGCGGACCCTAAGGTAGCAAAGCTCCTGCGTTGGCACGCGGATAGGGAGGAGAAGAAGCGGGAAGATGACGGAAATGATCCGGAGATAAATAAAAAAGACAAGATGCTGAGTCACCCTAAGGATGCGAGCCAGTGGCAAGCGTTGAACTTTGAATACCCAAAATTTGGGAAGGATCCAAGGAACATCATGCTGGGCGCGAGCACCGATGGAGTCAATCCGTTTGGCAGCCAGAGAAGCACACATAGCACCTGGCCTGTGTTTGTGTGGATGTACAACCTCCCCCCCTGGTTGTGCATGAAGAGGAAGTACATTCACATGAGTATGCTAATTGAAGGGCCGAAACAACTAGGGAACGACATCAATCTGTATCTGGGGCTGCTGAAGGAGGAGCTAGACACGCTGTGGAAAACGCCAGCCAATACGTGGGACGCTGCAGAGAAAGAATATTTCCCTATGAGAGCCGCACTGCTCACGACGGTGCACGACTATCTCGGTTACGGATATCTCGCGGGGCAGGTAGTCCACGGATTTTCTGGATGCGTAAGGTGCATGGATGACACAACGTATCGCCAGCTAGATAGAGATCCCGGGTCTTCGAAAACTGTGTTCATGGGACATCGAAGGTGGCTTCGCGACGATGACCTGTGGAGGAAACGCAAGGATCTGTTCGATGGTGAAACCGAACCCCAAAAACGCCCGTGTACGAGGAGCGGCGAGGAAATAGACGAGCTGTTGAAAAATTGGAAAGACTGCCCACTGCCGGGAAATAAGCAAAAGGCGCCAGAGCCGGGAAAGAAGCGAAAGGCGCCAGAGCCACTGCTGAAGGTATGGAAAACGAGGTCTGTTTTCTGGGACTTGCCGTACTGGAAGATCCACCGTGTGCCTCACAGCCTTGATGTCATGCATATCACGAAGAACGTGTGCGAGAGTCTGCTTGGTACCCAGCTCAACATGCCAGAGAGGACCAAAGATGGGCCGGAAGCAAGGGCAGACTTGAAATCAATGGGCATCAGGCAGGAGCTTCACGCTAATGATGATGATGATGATGATGAGACGAAGCAGGACACAGAAAGTCGTCGCAAAGGCAAAAAGGCCAAGAAGACCGGAAATGACTACCCTCCCGCGTGCTTCACTCTAAGTCAGGAGGAGATCGAGCAGTTTTTCACCTGCCTCATAGGAGTAAAACTTCCTTACGGTTACGCGGGGAAGATAAGCAGATACCTAGACCCAGCGAAGCAGAAGTTCAGCGGGATGAAGTCTCACGACTGTCACGTGCTGATGACGCAGATACTTCCAGTTGCAATCCGTGGGATCATGGACGCGCACGTCCGTGAAACGCTATTTGGCCTATGCAACTTTTTCGACGTCATCTCTCGGAAGTCGATTGGCGTGAGGCAACTCAGAAGGCTACAGGAAGAGATCATGGTGATACTATGCGAGCTTGAGATGTACTTCCCGCCCGCATTCTTCGACGTTATGGTGCATCTGCTGGTCCATATCGTGGAGGATATCATCCAACTCGGGCCGACGTTCCTGCACAGCATGATGCCGTTCGAAAGGATGAATGGTGTCATCAAAGGATACGTTCGCAACATGTCACGTCCAGAGGGAAGTATAGCCAGGGGCTTTCTGACCGAAGAGTGCATCTCCTACTGCACGAATTATCTAGGCATCGAGAACCCCGTTGGTCTGCCCGTCAACAGGCACCTCGGCAGGCTCGCTGGATGGGGTCACCGTGAGGGTCGCCGCGAAATGCATGTCGACTTCGAGGGTCGACTCGCCGACTTTGAAAGAGCAAACCTAGTCGTGCTACAACACATAGACGTGGTTGATCCTTGGGTGGTAGAGCACAAAACCTTTATTGAGAAGACATACAATGACCGAGGCCAACAGAGGACGGACGGAGATATACTCAAAGAGCACAACTCATGTTTCACGCGTTGGTTCAAGCAGAAGCTTCTGTCGTACCCTTTACATGAGGATTCTTCCGTGGAAGAACAACTCATATTCGCCTTGTCACAGGGCGCCGAGCACAACCTGATGACCTATGAGGCGTACGATATCAACGGCTACACATTCTACACCGAGGACAAGGACATGAAGAGCGATGGTTATCAGAACTCCGGGGTAACGATGGAATCCTACACCGGCAACGACAAGAACAGATGCTACGGAAGGATCGAGGAGATCTGGGAGCTGAGCTACGCTGGAGAGAAGGTCCCGATGTTCCGTGTCAGATGGGCCAAGAGCGTCCTAAAAGAAGACCGGTATTGCACCACCATGGTTATACCCGAAGCCAAATCCAAGACCGCGGGCGCAAACGTCACCGCGAAAAATGAGCCATGGGTACTGGCTTCCCAAGTGGACCAATGCTTCTTCATTACCGACCCGTCAAAGCCCAGTCGTGTTGTCGTGAGGAGAGGCAAAAGGAAGATCATCGGAATGGATGGAGTAGCCAATGAGCAAGACTTCGACAAGTACGGCGACCCGAAGATCGAACATGACGACGACGATGAAGTAGCAGCACACACCACAAGAAGAAGCAGGACCACCCTACCTAAAGGACGTCCGTTCCACAGAAGAACTCCATTTGCGAAAAAGAAGGGCAAGAAGATTGTGAACAGATAGCTAGCTAAGATCGATTGTATTTAAATCGTAGTCTTCATTTCTCGATTGTATTTCATGGGCACTTTTTGATATCATGAATATTTTTAAATTTCATGGGCACTTTTTGAATTCATGAGGACACTTGATCTCGATCCCCCTCCATCTCGATCTCGATTCCCCCTCGATCTCGATCCCACCCGCACCCTCCCCCGCTAGCTAGCTCCACCGCCGCCGACGACCCACCGCAACCCTCCCCCGCTCCACCGCCGCCGACGAGCACCCGGCCCCCCGCACCCCTGGGGGGTTATTGCTGTTTTTATAAAAAAATATTACTATTATGATTTAAACAAGTTTGAACATATTTAAACACAAATAAATATCAAACAGGATTTAAAATGCATAAAAAAATATTGGGGAGCCTGGGAATCGAACCCAGGACCTCCTGGTGTCTGTGCTGCGTATTAACCAGTCGGGCTAGTGGGCGGGGTCTGTTGTAGATAGGGTTAGGTTGTATATAACCTAACGAGTCGGGCTAGATTAAATTACTTATGGCGCACCCCTCGGTGGTGCGCCATTGCTATGGATGTATTTATGGCGCACCCCTGGGTGGTGCGCCATTGCTAAGCCTCCCCCCACACTAAAATCCCCAATCTCCATTTCTCTCTAATCCCTTCCCTGCCTCGTCTCACCCGCGCCCGCCACCACCACCACTTCCCCCGTGCTCGCCGTCCCCGGCCGTGCTCGCTTCCCCCGCCGCACCCGACCACCTCCCTCACCGTCCCCCCTCCGCCCGCGCCCGCGCCCTCGCCGTCCCCCTCCCCCCGCGGCCCCGCCTGCGTCCAACCTCCCTCCCGAGCGCGACAGCTAGGGTTCCTAGCCGCCGCCACCGCTGCCGGCCGAACCCTCCGCTGCCCCGCCTCCGGTACAGGACCCCAGCAGCGCCTCCCCCCATCAAGCAGCCGCTCCCACCAGCGGCGCCCCCTCCCTGGAGCAGGCACTCCTGCCCAGTAACGCTGCCGCCCAGAGCTACGCCGGCGACCAGTCCGTAGGCAGGTAGCCACCACTCCTTCGTCCTTCCTCCCTCTTCCCTCATCCCCCCTCCCTCCTTCCTCTTGCATCCTCTGTTCAATTTTTTGCTTGCTGCGTGATTTTTCCAGAGCATGCTCAAGTTTACATGTGAAAGGATTGTGCTTGATAGGTGTTTGTGATAATGCCTCTAAGGGAGGGGGGCATCGCGTCATTAGTCTCTGTATCAGAGTCTTTTTTTCCTAGCCGTGTTGTCACCGAAAAATGCAATAAATTCTCATGGTTCGAAACCTTTGATACTTGGCTTCTCCAAATGAGAAATTTATGCATGTAATAATTGGTTTACCTTAGTTTGCAGAAATATGAAATTAAGCCTTACTTAGTAACAATGTTTCAAGAAGATCAATTTGGAAGCTCTGCTTCACAGGATGCCTTCAGACACTTGCACATATCTTTCTAACTCATGCATTATTTCATCTATTAGACACTTCAAAGTGATGGCTATTTCCTTTACCTTAGAGGAAAAACAAAATAATATCTTCTACTTTTCCTAGAGGAAATATAATTTCATGGACTACTTGTTATATCAAATTTTTAGCTAAGTTTTGTCTCCCTGCGAAAATTGGGCAAATTCCTTCTCAAAATCACATGTTTTAACTAGGAAGAACCTGAGACACTATGGCATCAACACTTGTAAGAAAAGAAATAGCAGGAGAATGAAGATTATATTAAAAAATGGTATTAGTAGTGGTAAACAAGCATATAATCCCTCCCAGGTAGTAACAATAACTTTATGCAGGAGAGTGAAAGAAGAAGCATAGGCGATCAGGTTCGATCACGGTTGGAGAAAAATTGAGGCGTTTGTTGGCTCCAAGACAGTGATACAGGTATATACATGTGCTCTGCTTACTTGATCATACAGAAGATTTTCATATAAGAGTTACGTTTCAAGTTGCTGAACCTTTTCATATAAGTTTGCTTCCAAGGAGTTGTTCTCTGTCTGGTCCAATTCTGAAGAAATAAAAAGTGAATAGTTTGTTTGTTCCCTGTGTGGTCACTCTATTTTTTGAGTACTGACATTAGTTATGTTTGTTAGCAGCAAGATATTTAAATGAAGCTTGTTCTTTTTCAACTGTTCAACTGATGCCATGAAACTGAATATAGTAGTTGAAAACCCTGTTTTTCTTCCTGATCATGAAAATTTGAAGTCCTGTTTGTGTTTTGGTTTTGTTGGTTGACAATTATGTTTAGTTTTTCATTTCATGGGTGCTGTAAAATGTGCAGGTGGTGCGTTGAGGCTCAGCATACAGCTTGTCTGGACTAACCAAGAGGACGAGGTATGTTGCTTGCCCAAGCTAAGTGACACGTACGCGCCAAGTTTTCTGTTATATAATTACTTGTTAGTGCTTAGTTAAACTGCATGATACGGCCATAGCAGATGGATGGTACTAGGTGTTGTTTTGTTTCTTGCCAATGTATTCAGAGAGCAGATGTGCCACTACAAATTTCTTTTCTTGAAGGCAGCTCACATAAGTTGAGCTACAAGTGAACAACTTGGTGCTATTAGATCTGGAATGGAAGCTCACATAAGTTGAGCTGATTTTTGTCCATATGAAAGCAGAGGACCATATGGTTTGTGGCCTTTTCATCCATATGAAAGTAGAGGCACATTGTGGTGCTAGTCTGCTGGGTTTTGTCTCCAACCATCGTGTCGTGATGAATTTGCAGGTACCCCGAAAGGCCCTTGAGTTTGCCGGAATGTCGATTAACTTCCGTTCTGGCAAATTCGGGTACTCCATATGTCCTATTTTCAGCAAAGGTCATGCTGAAATTTTCCGTGAATTTTAGCATGACTTTGCTAAAAAATAGGACATATGGGGTACTTGCGATGATGCATGGGTCGGGGTATCTTAGTACTTAATTAAGTAGGATCAACTGCCCCTTTATTCTTCCTGCATTAAACCATAGGTGGCAATAGAGCCAAGTGATTAGGCCCAACTTAGAATTCTCCTTAGCATCGATAAACCCTAGATGATAAACCCAACATAGGTGGCAATAGAGCCAAGTGATTAGTGCCTAGTGATTAGGCCCAACCTAGGGTGCCTTGGCATCGATAAACCCTAAATGATGAAAACTTAACTTGGCTGCCCCGGATGCCTCGGTGTCGATGAGAACCTAAATGATGTACGCTTAGGCTTTTAGGGTGCCTCGGCGTCGACAAACCCTAAATGATGAAAGCTTAGGCTTTTAGGGTGCCTCGGTGTCGACAAACCCTAAATGATGAGACCATGATCTTGTTCCTTGACAATAACCAACTTTTTGACCAAACTTTTTTTCCTATTTAGAGCGAAACATGGCCCACAACGATGAGGCCGGTGGTTCGGGCGGCAAGCAATTCTGGGAGCTGTCCCAGGAGATGGAGGAACAACCTCACCACTATGAGGACACCGCGGAAGACACCGATCCTGATTACACAACCCCTAGTGGCGTCGGGGATTACATCACTGATGGTGCCGCCGAGGATGCCACCACTGATGATGGCGGCGCACACACAGATGGCAGCCAACCGAAGAAGCAAAGGAAGGACCGGCGCCCGAATGCGCTCCGCACCCTCAAGGAGGAATTCACTCAAGTGGACTCCGACGGGAATCCAACGGAGCCCAAACATATAGTCAAGGGGTACTCGCTTCAGCTCGGGTGCATTCTCCGGAGCACCGTCTCGATCAACACCGAGAACCTTAGGCATAAGGACCGAGAGAATTTGCGCAACCTCCTCTTCACGAAGCTGCACGAACGATACAAGTTCCCCGCCGAATTTGAAAACACACGCCTCTCAGGGAATAAAGTGAACAGTGTCACCCTCACGAAGGTGAGCACGGCCCTGTCTACTTGGAAAAGCGCAGTGAAGAGAATGATTGATAAAGGTGATAGTTATGAGAAGATCAAGGCGAAATATCCTTTGATGAGCGAAGATGAGTACAAGGAGTTCAAGATCAAGTGCGAGAGCAGTGCAACCTCCGAATCAAGTCAGTGGGGGAAAGAAATGCGGGAGTTGAACTTAGGGGAACACAAACTCGGTCCCGGCGGTTACCGAGTGGCGGAGCCTATATGGGACAAGGAGGACGCGGAGCGTGCCGAGCAAGGCCTACCGCCCCGCTTCGAGAAATACAGCGGTGACAAGCAGACCAGGAACTATGTCAGGGCCCGGTACAAGGAGGACCCGATAACAAAGGAGCTTACCACGGATCCGAAGACCAAGGCGCTTGAGCTTCTTCTGGTAAGGAATACACCCTCGCGTAATTAGCTCCATATAGTTGCACTCTAATTAATCCCCAATATTTCTAAATGGTTCACGTTCCTTTCGCAGGACACTGAAAGCAGTAGCGCGGGGTCGTCTAAGAGCTCCCCTTTCGACACCCCTTTAAATAGGGCGTTGAACGTAATGAAAAACAAGGATAAGCTCACTAAGCCGACATCAGCTGGTCGTGTGGCCGGCAAAGGCTTGTCCACAAAATGGGGGTCATACTATACCGCTGGTGTGCGGAAGGAGAAAAAGACCAGCTCGAAAAGCCAGACGCGTGAGGTTGAAGAACTCAAGGCACAAGTGGCACGGATTCCGGAGCTTGTCCAAGAGCAAGTGCGACAACAACTTGGAACGACGCTCAACGCCATGGTGCCTACGTTGATTCATGGGCTGACGACGTGGATTGCGGGCGGCCAACAGGGGCCTCCCCCGGTTCCCAGCTTCACAGCCAGCAACTCGCACAGCGCGCAGGCGGCGCCATTGGTGTCTCCGGCGGAGGCGGTATTCGTGTCTCCGGCGCCGGCACGGGCATTGGAGCTTAATGCACTTGGGTGTACGCCGGCCGGCACCTCGCCAGCAAGCGCCCCCTCCGTCAGTTGCACGCCCGCCGTTGACGGTGCCTCGACATTAGCCGAGCTCGACGGCATCACGGTAACCAAGCCTCTCGGCCGATGACTTCATCTCCTTGCCTTTGACTGGGCATCCCTAACGCCCTGTACATGTTTTCGCAGGGCACCGCCGACGTTCCTTGCACTCTTCTGCACTTCGTGGGCGCCGAGTTGGTCGATGTTGCCAAGGGCAGAATCGTTCAACCGGGCAACCCCATGTTCCACGGTAATCCGATGCCACCCACAATGTATAGGGTTGAAGTGGTTCGAGTGCTGCCAGGCTGCGACGAGCTGTTACCTCCGATTCGACCCGCTGGGGCCGACGAAGAAGATGAGATGACCCTCAGCACCTGCGTAAATTGGCCCCTGCTTTGGCCGAAGAGCCAGATTCGTTTGGGGGCGGGACACCACCCCACAGACAAGACCGCCAGTCGTGCCGGCGCCAAGCCATGGCAAGAACGCCGCAACGCTACCGGACCTGCTGGACATCCCTATGGCACAGGATCCGGACAACCCTATGGCACAGGATCCGGACGGCGACGACAACGACGACGGTACATTTACCAAAGTTGATAAGTACTTTGCCGAACATGGGTACGCTGACGAGTTCTGCGGGCCTCTTTCTCAAGAACCCAACCAAGACGACCGCGATCTAGCTGGTATGGCCGAGAAATCCAATTGCAACAGGCGTCGTCTGGCGTTCAGTTCTCAGGACACGCCTCCAGCTCCCGCCTTCACCGAGCCTCAGATAGCTGAGGTGTGAAATATTATCAGCCCCAACACGCTCAAGAAGGCGTTCTGCGAGCAGAACTCGGTCCCATTACAGGAAATCAAGAAGAAGGGACGGAAACGAAAGACTAACAAAGGCGCCGGTGCGAGCCAGCCGGCACCGAGTTTGATCCGTGCTCAGGACGGGCCACCTTCACCTAAGGATATCTCGAGGAGGGTGCATGTGGCGGGTAGGGCGATGCTACCGCCAAATATGCTGAATGCTGCAACCGGTGCTATGCGGAGTCTGCACGACAGTGTTCTTCCTTTGGAGAAGCGGCGTCTCAGAGAGAAGGATGTGGCATACCCGGTTTTCATGGCCAAGGTGCCAGAGGGCAAGGGCTTTGTGGATGGCGACATCGGGGGTACGATCGTCCTACGGTTTGATGACATCTTTGCTATGTTTAACCTTCATCCGCTGCACTACATCTTCGTTCGGCTGTTTTCGCTGAGTATGGAGATGCGGATCATTAGAGACAAGACCCCGGACATCGTGATAGTCGACCCCTTCTACATGCGTGCCAAGCACTTGAGCAGCGCTGGGGACCGCCAAGTTGCGAGTTCACACCTCGAAGGCGTCATTCTGGCAAACCTAGATAAGGATAACTTCCTTGTGGCTTACTTTCCCGAGTAAGTCATCCCTTAACCGCCCCATAACATATGATTTCTTAGATTTTGATCGTTCTTTTTTTTCTAACATTCCGTGTTCTGTGCAGTGACACACATTGCACACTCATCCTCTTAAGCCCGAAATATTCCATGGCCACGTATTTAGACCCGAACCGTAACTCCAAGATAGACTACACAAATGTCAAGAAAGTTCTTGATGATGTTCTCCCCGCCTACGCCAAATCTGGAGGCACCTTCACCAGGGCAGTTCGTAAGTACGGCAAGCACATGTTCTCACACAATACGAAGTTCTGCTGCGTCAAGCAGTCGCCTGGCGGTCAGAAGGATGCCTACTACGCCCTCCATCACATGCGGGCGATCGTAAGGGACCATCATCAACTTCTGCTACCAGATAATCTCAAAGATTGGGCCGCGAGCTTGTCGGCAGTCCAGGACGCGGACCTCAGACAAGAATTCTTTCGCATCCAGTCAGAGTTTGCGGACATCATCCATCAAGATGTCCTTCATACCTCGGGGCAGTTCTTCCTCAGATATCAACCGTCCAACAGTGAGATAGATGAAATGCTACAAATGCAGGGTGACAACGACCGCGATTTCATGACCATCACGACAGACGGCGGCTTCATCCACGTTCCTATCCGATGAGTCGAGTCGAAAGTAGTGATGTGTAGTTCTGAAACATTGATTGGCTCATGTTGTAATTATACTTTAATGAATTCGTATGTCTCTTTGGTTTGGACAGTCGTTCAACTTAGATGTAATCGATGCTATTTATTAGTAGGACCATGAATCGTGCTATTAATGTCTTGCTTTTCTCTTCCGATCCTTTTGTTGCATACTTACATATTGCTTATGTATTGTCTGTTGTTTGGCTTGTGCATAGAGATGCCGTCGTATGTTGTGTACAAGGGTAAGGTTCCCGGAGTCTACGATGACTGGGAGGAGTGTCGGAGACAGGTTCACCGTTTCAGCGGTAATAGTTACAAAGGGTACACCACTAGGGCGGAGACCGAATCTAGATACGCCCGCTATCTAGCGGGAGAGAGGAGGGAGTGTTGGAGGAACCGGATGAAGACCAGTTTGATCGCGATGATGCTCATCGTGATGACCACAGCTCTCTTCTATGTGATGCTAGTTTAGATGATCGATATCGACTTGTAATGTGAAGACAAACTCGATACCTGCGGTCTTAAGACTTGTAATGTTTTATCTTTGTTCGGTCTTTTGAATTCAGAGACTAATATGATGAATTGTATTCGGAGACTAATCTTCTATTGTATTCGATGAATCTGATGTTGCTGTGTGCTGCTGTCTATATTCTGTCTAATAATATATTTTATATTCTGTCTAATAATATATTTTATAACCTGCGCAAAAATCAAAAAAGGAAAAAAAATAAATATTCATACTAATGGCGCATCACCACCAGGTGCGCCATTAGTATGCTAAAGGATACTAATGGCGCATCAACAGAGAATGCGCCATTAGTATGACAAAGCCATGCTTACGTATGGCCCCCCGGGAGGCACACTAATGACGCATGCCGTTACATACTAATGGCGCACTAGTTGGTGCGCCATTAGTATACCAGATACTAATGGCGCACCTGTGGTGCGCCATTAGTAAGATATACTAGTGGCGTGCTACTAATGGCGCACTGGTAATGCGCCATTAGTAGGCCTTTTCCTAGTAGTGCAATGGCCTATGTACGAAGGCCTTTTGTGAACTTCACTTTTCTCCATGACTCTGTTGCCTAACAGAGCGTATTTTTCGTTCTGTATGATTTGTGTGTGTACGAACATTGATTGTGGAGCATGCATGTGTAAATTCTAGCACCGACTACACATATACAACACATGTGTGATATTTATTATATACAACAAGCGAACTATTGTCTTGCTGTTAATTCTCGGAAAAGCTTCATTTTTTGGCACTGCAATGGATATGTCTCACAGCTGGTGAGTGGAAGAATTTAGTATTTGAAATTAGGATCCCCTAATTTGTTGTTACAAACTTCAGTTTCTTTACTTATCAATACAAGAAATAGTTTCTTTTCCATGTCATTACCATCATCTCCATCGGTTTTTGCTAGTAGAAATGGATGAAACATATTCTTGTTAGAGGCCCTTACTAAAAACCTTTTTTTCATCTACAATTTTGGATAATTGGTATCTAACTGAACTAGATGGCAACAACATTCAAAAATAACCTGGCCAAGAACAAACATCGGGCACAGGTGGGTTATGTTAAGTAACCAACCCTCCAGAGGTTGCAATTCATCCATCGCCTCAATAGAAATTGGAAGGTGCAATAGAGTGGCCTGGTCAGGAGTTTCCCCAAAATCTTTGACAGAAACTTTTTCATCCGGGAAAACGAAACGAGCCTTGCCAAATGATGCCGAAGGGGCCAAGAAGATCGCTCAATCTGCTAGGCATCAAACAACAATCAAACTGAGTCGCCCGTATACGACTTTGCGGCGACCTGTGTTTTTGGTAAACAGTCGCCCGGGTCTGGTCACTGCGCCCCCTTTTTGTGAGGGGGCACCCCTTCTCCCGATTGAAGAGCTTGCCTTGTACTAATCGCTAAGCTTCAAATATCGCTCCACCAAGACTACAACAAACATGAATAGCAGTGACCGGCCAAATAGTATCATCACTAACGCATGAGTGGCCCGTGAGTGCCTCGAGGTCAGTAATGACGTCTTCATCACTGATCGGCTGGCCCGTCAGTGATACCTATCAAGAGGACTAGAGAAATAGGTATATCAATGATTGTCCACTGCCTAGGTACAACAAGTACTCCACACTACATGACACAAATTACACAGGTAATACACAAGAAGCACATATAAACATTGCATTTTCATACGACATCGCATACACAAATAAATGTACATCTTGTCCAATCCAATACAATTCTATTCGCATATATAACAGATATGCCATCTAACGTTGACTTAAACTAAAGATACAAAGATTTAGAACCTCTTGGGAATGATATCCTCTTTTGAGCACTACCGAAGAGAATAGTATCGAGTCTGTCATATCTTGGGAATGATATCCATTCTCCGATAAGCACTCAAGAGTCCAAATATGGCCCTCATCTTAGATTCGAGGAAAGGCAATGACTTTATATTAAACATGTAATACACATATTTGTTTATAAGGATGTAATGTGTAATAAGGAATTGCAAGATAACACATTGACAACTTACGAATGGTGCATCATGGATGAGAGTACAGTAGGCTCAGTCATTGTGATTGTAGGCCTCCCATCATTTGTGGTACCCTATTGCGATCTTCTTTTGTGTAGCTCAACTAAAATGACTCGTCGTCTATCTACTTCACCTTGCTCCTCATCCATAGACAAAGTATGTGCAGGTTGGATCAGATTTTGTGGCGATCTTATTTTGTGCAATTCAACTAAAATGCGTATCTGATTCGAAAGAATACTTGTTATCTAGCTTAAACAGGGTCAAGACCAGAACTAAAGACAAGTATGTAGGTAGTCTTGATCAATGGAGTGAGTCCATGATCATCTGGGGATCTACTACATATATATTGGTATAGTGCTATAGAAATGTATTCCCGTTCCTAAAAGTAATGTTGAATGAACGATTCAAACATACCAAAGGTCACTCAGATGAAGTAGAAAAATAATGAAAACAAAGTGACATATCATGGTCTCAGAAAGCAGAATGGACCTTATCAACATGCACAAAATGTATGACTACCTTCGATGCATAAGTTAAGGGGTATAGGTTATTCGTCAACTTTTGCTTTGAACAGTTGCCAAACATTAATATGAGAAGTAGATGGGAACTATAGACAAGTGTAACTCTTTTCAAGTTATATGTTGCAAGGAAAAATTGCTCTTAAATCTTTCGGTACATGGGAACTACTCTCAAAATGCTCTTAAATAAGTAGGATATATATGTGTATGTTTGTGTCTTGCGCACGCGCGTGTGTGTGTGTGTGTTTCTGTGTGTGTGTGTGTGTGCCCGTGCGTGTTTGTGTGTGTGTTTTGTGTGTGCGTGTGTGTTTTCTAACATATTCAACTAAATTTTCACATATAACATGCATTAAATATAATTACATACATCACAAAATTGTAACACAATAACATTGCAAGGAAGAAAAAAAAACTATAAGGCTCTACTACAATTGTAACGAAATGATCCATGACATGCATAGCTTATTTGAAACTGTAACATTACTATAAGGGAATGGAGCTCACTGCTATAGCCACCACTGAGACCCAAGACCGAGGAGCGGGAGACGCGGCGGGCAACATGGCAAATGGCGGGGCAGAGCAACCCCGGCACCACCAGAACTATGGCGGCCGACACAGATAACCGGATGGAGGAAGGGGAGGATAAATCAAAGGCCAGCGGGCTTCAAGACCATATGGTCAGACATGAGACATCTACATAGACGGGTCTGGTATAACGGCTGTGCAGTGATTACAATCGGTCCGACTGAACCATCAGGACAACTTATCACTGACGTGTCAAAGTTAGACCAGTCCGTGATAATCATCGAGCCGAAGCCGACAAATTTTGTTATCCCTGGCGAGTGACGAGTGGTCGGTCAGTTATAAAGGTTATCACTGTCGCGTGGTCAATGAATGGCAGTGTTGTTCGGATCTGTAGTAGTGCAGAAAGAGCCACAAATTCTATGAGTAATGACTCCATTTTAGTAATAACTCCATATCAAAGACGCCAATGGGACATAAGCTTTGTTATATAATTTGCTCAAGTGTTTTGTAAGCAAAGCTTGGTTCTGAATCTGGTGCTTAATGATACCCGTACCGCCATTCCCCGTCGGTCTACATACCAGATGGCATACCGACAATGACTTCTTTGGGCTATCTGCATTGCCACGCCAGAGACATTGCTGGTCAATTCTCATTATATCATGGGGTCTAGAGACTACAAAGATAGTATATTAGCCTAGATGAAATGGCAGATCTCAAAAGTTGCAATATGGCATCTTGTGAGAGAAGAGAAGAGCTAGCTACCAATCTCCTTTCCATTATATCAACCAACGACATTAAGTCCGGGATCTTGGTGTTGGAAATATGCCCTAGAGGCAATAATAAATTAGTTATTATTATATTTCCTTGTTCATGATAATCGTTTATTATCCATGCTAGAATTGTATTGATAGGAAACTCAGATACATGTGTGGATACATAGACAACACCATGTCCCTAGTAAGCCTCTAGTTGACTAGCTCGTTGATCAATAGATGGTTACGGTTTCCTGACCATGGACATTGGATGTCGTTGATGACGGGATCACATCATTAGGAGAATGATGTGATGGACAAGACCCAATCCTAAGCCTAGCACAAGATCGTGTAGTTCGTATGCTAAAGCTTTTCTAATGTCAAGCATCATTTCCTTAGACCATGAGATTGTGCAATTCCCGGATACCGTAGGAATGCTTTGGGTGTACCAAACGTCACAACGTAACTGGGTGGCTATAAAGGTGCACTGCGGGTATCTCCGAAAGTGTCTGTTGGGTTGGCACGAATCGAGACTGGGATTTGTCACTCCGTGTAACGCAGAGGTATCTCTAGGCCCACTCGGTAGGACATCATCATAGTGTGCACAATGTGACCAAGGAGTTGATCACGGGATGATGTGTTACGGAACGAGTAAAGAGACTTGCCGGTAACGAGATTGAACAAGGTATCGGGATACCGACGATCGAATCACGGGCAAGTATCGTACCGATAGACAAAGGGAATTGTATACGGGATTGATTGAATCCTTGACATCATGGTTCATCCAATGAGATCATCGTGGAGCATGTGGGAGCCAACATGGGTATCCAGATCCCGCTATTGGTTATTGACCGGAGAGTTGTCTCGGTCATGTCTGCATGGTTCCCGAACCCGTAGGGTCTACACACTTAAGGTTCGATGACGCTAGGGTTATTAGGAAGACTTGTATGTGATTACCGAATGTTGTTCGGAGTCTCGGATAAGATCCCGGATGTCACGAGGAGTTCCGGAATGGTCCGGAGGTAAATATTTATATATGGAAAGTTGTTGTTTGGGTTCCAGGAAAAGTTCGGTTTTTTTTCCGGTATTGTACCGGGAAGGTTCCGGAGGATTCCGGAGGGGTCCGGAGGTCCGGAAAATGTTCCACCACGTCCAATACAGCAGCATGGGCTGTAGGGGGGCTCCGTAGCCTTAATGGGCCAGGGGCACCAGCCCCCCCCCCCAAGGCCCATGCGCATGGGAGAGGGGAAACCCTAAGGGGGAGGGCCTCCACTTGACTTGGGAGGCACTCCTCCCCCCTTGGCCGCCGCCCCCAACCCTATATGGGATCTAGGGGGGCCGGCCCCCTCTCTCCCCACCTATAAATAGTGGAGGGGTGGGAGGGCGGCCACACCCTTGCACCTGGCGCAGCCCCTCCCCTCCAATACATCTCCTCTCCGCGTGAGCTTGGCGAAGCCCTGCCGGAGAACTGCCACTCCATCACCACCACGCCGTCGTGCTATTGTTGGACTCTCTTCCTCAACCTCTCCCTCCTCCTTGCTGGATCAAGGCGCGGGAGACGTCTCCGTTCCGTACGTGTGTTGAACGCGGAGGTGCCGTCCGTTCGGCACTAGGATCATCGGTGATTTGGATCACGACGAGTACGACTCCATCAACCCTGTTCTCTTGAACACTTCCACTTAGCGATCTTCAAGGGTATGAAGATGCACTCCCTCTCTCTCGTTGCTAGTATCTCCTAGATTGATCTTGGTGACACGTAGGAAAATTTTGAATTATTGCTACGTTCCCCAACAGTGGCATCATGAGCTAGGTCTATGCGTAGATTCTATGAACGAGTAGAACACAAAGCAGTTGTGGGCGATGATTTGTTCAATTTGCTTGCCGTTACTAGTCTTATCTTGATTCGGGGGCATTGTGGGATGAAGCGGCCCGGACCGACCTTACACGTACACTTACGTGAGACTGGTTCCATCGACTGACATGCACTTGATGTATAAGGTGGCTGGCGGGTGTCTGTCTCTCCCACTTTAGTCGGATCGGATTCGATGAAAAGGGTCCTTATGAAGGGTAAATAGCAATTGGCATATCACTGTTGTGGTTTTGCGTAGGTAAGAAACGTTTTTTCTAGAAACCCATAGCAGCCACGTAAAACATGCAACAACAATTAGAGGACGTCTAACTTGTTTTTGCAGGGTATGCTATGTGATGTGATATGGCCAAAAGGATGTGATGAATGATATATGTGATGTATGAGATTGATCATGTTCTTGTAATAGGAATCACGACTTGCATGTCGATGAGTATGACAACCGGCAGGAGCCATAGGAGTTGTCTTAATTTATTTATGACCTGCGTGTCAATGAAAACGCCATGAAATTACTTTACTTTATTGCTAACCGTTAGCCATAGTAGTAGAAGTAATAGTTGGCGAGGCAACTTCATGAAGACACGATGATGGAGATCATGATGGTGGAGATCATGGTGTCATGCCGGTGACGATGGTGTTCATGCCGCGCCTCGAAGATGGAGATCAAAGGCGCAAGATGATATTGGCCATATCATGTCACTTTATGATTTGCATGTGATGTTTGTCATGTTTACATTTTATTTGCTTAGAACGACGGTAGCTTAAATAAGATGACCCCTCATTAAAATATCAAGGATTGTGTTCCCCCTAACTGTGCACCGTTGCTAAGGTCCGTTGTTTCGAAGCACCATGTGATGATCGGGTGTGATAGGTTCTAACGTTCGCATACAACGGGTGTAAGCCAGATTTACACACGCAATACACTTAGGTTAACTTGACGAGCCTAGCATGTACAGACATGGCCTCGGAACACGGAAGACCGAAAGGTCAAACATGAGTCATATAGTTGATACGATCAACATGAAGATGTTCACCGATGATGACTAGTCCGTCTCACGTGATGATCGGACACGGCCTAGTTGACTCGGATCATGTATCACTTAGATGACTAGAGGGATGTCTATCTAAGTGGGAGTTCATTGAATAATTTGATTAGATGAACTTAATTATCATGAATATAGTCAAAAGGTCTTTGCAAATTATGTCATAGCTCACGCTTTGGTTCTACTGTTTTAGATATGTTCCTAGAGAAAATTTAGTTGAGATTTGACGGTAGCAATTATGCGGACTGGGTCCGTGAACTGAGGATTGTCCTCATTGCTGCACAGAAGGGCTATGTCCTTAATGCACCGCTCAGTGTGTTGAACCTCAAGCATCGTCTGTAGATGTTGGGAAACATCTGACATACACGTTTTGATGACTATGTGATAGTTCAGTGTGTAATACTAACGGTTTAGAATTGTGGCACCAAAGATGTTTTTTGAAACGTCGCAGAACATATGAGATGTTCCAAAGACAGAAATTGGGATTTCAGACTAGTGCCCACGTCAAGAGGTATGATACCTCTGACAAGTTTCTTAAGCCTGCAAACTAAGGGAGTAAAGCTCAATCGTTGAGCATGTGCTCAGATTGTCTGAGTACTACAATCGCTTGAATCGGGTGGGAGTTAATCTTCCAGATGAGATAGTGATAGTTCTCCATAGTCACTGCCACCAAGCTATTAGAGCTTAGTGATGAACTATAACATATCAGGGATAGACATGATGATCCTTGAGCAATTCGCAATGTTTGACACCGTGAAAGTAGAAATCAAGTAGGAGCATCAATTGTTGATGGTTAGTAAAACCACTAGTTTCAAGAAGGGCAAGGGAAAGAAGGGATACTTCATGAGACGGCAAATCAGTTACTGCTCTAGTGAAGAAACCCAAGGTTGAACCAAACCCGAGACTAAGTGCTTCTATAATGAGGAGAACGGTCACTGAAGCAGAACTACCCTAGATACTTGGTAGATGAGAAGGCTGGCAAGGTCGACAGAAGTATTTTGAATATACATTATATTATTGTGTACTTTACTAGTACTCCTAGTAGCACCAGGGTAATAAATACCGGTTCGGTTGCTAAGTGTTAGTAACTCGAAATAAAAGGCTACGGAGACTAGCTAAAGGTGAGATGACGATATGTTGGAAGTGTTTCCAAGGTTGATGTGATCAAACATCGCACGCTCCCTCTACCATCGAGATTGGTGTTAAACCTAAATAATTGTTATTTGGTGTTTGCGTTGAGCATGGACATGATTGGATTATGTTTATCGCCATACGGTTATTCATTTAAGGAGAATAATGGTTACTCTGTTTACTTGAATAATACCTTCAATGGTCTTGCACCTAAAATAAATGGTTTATTGAATCTCGATCATAGTGATACACATGTTCGTGCCAAAAGATATAAGATAGTAATGATAGTACCACGTACTTGTGGCACTGCCATTTGAGTCATGTTGGTATAAAATGCATGAAGAAGCTCCATGTTGATGGATCTTTGGACTCACTCGTTTTTGAAAAGATTGAGACATGCGAACCATGTCTATTGGTAGATATGCATGAAGAAACTCCATACAGATGGATCGTTTGGACTCACTTGATTTTGAATCACTTGAGACATGCAAATCATACCACATGGGCAAGATGACTGAAAGGCCTCGTTTTCAGTAAGATGGAACAAGAAAGCAACTTGTTGGAAGTAATACATTTTGATGTGTGCAGTCCAATGAGTGTTGAGGTACGCGATGGATATCGTTATGTTCTTACTTCACAGATGATTTGAGTAGATGCTAAGTATATTTACTTGATGAAACACAAGTCTGAATTATTGAAAGGTTCAAGTAATTTCAGAGTGAAGTTGAAGACCATCGTGACAAGATGATGAAATGTCTATGATATGATCATAGAGATGAATATCTGAGTTATGAGTTTGGCACATAATTAAGACATTGTGGAAATTTTTTCACAACTAATACCACCTGGAGCACCATAGTGTGATGGTGTGTCCGAACATCGTAACTGCACCCTATTGGATATGGTGCATACCATGATGTCTCTTATCGAATTACCACTATCATTTATGGGTTAGGCATTAGAGACAACCACATTCACTTTAAATAGGGCACCACACAATTCCGTTGAGACGACACCGTATGAACTATGGTTTAGAAAAACCTAAGCTGCCGTTTCTTAAAAGTTTGGGGCTGCGACGCTTATGTGAAAAGTTTCAGGCTGATAAGCTCGAACCCAAAGCGGATACATGCATCTTCATAGAATACCCAAAAATAGTTGGGTGTACCTCCTATTTCAGATCCGGAAGCAAGAGTGATTGTTTCCAGAAACGGGTCCTTTCTCGAGGAAAAGTTTCTCTCGAAAGAAGTGAGTGGCAGGATGGTGGAGACTTGATGAGGTTATTGAACCGTCACTTCAACTAGTGTGTAGCAGGGCACAGGAAGTTGTTCCTGTGGCACCTACACCAATTGAAGTGGAAGCTTATGATAGTAATCATGAAACTTCGGATCAAGTCAATACCAAACCTCATAGGTCGACAAGGATGTGTACTACTTCAGAGTGGTACGTAATCCTGTCTTGGAAGTCATGTTGCTAGACAACAATGAACCTACGAGCTATGGAGAAGCGATGGTGGTCCCGGATTCCGACGAATGGCTCGAGGCCATAAAATCCGAGAAAGGGTCCATGTATAAAACAAAGTATATACTTTGAAAGAACTACTTGATGGTCGTAAGTCTGTTGGGTGCAGACGGATTTTAAAAGGAAGACAGACAATGATGGTAAGTGTCACCATCAAGAAAGCTTGACTAGTCGTTAAGATGTTTCCCGACAAGTTTAAGGAGTTGACTACGATGAGACTTTCTCACTCGTAGCGATGTTAAGAGTCTGTTGGAATTATGATAGCAGTTACTGCATTATTTATGAAATATTGCAGATAGGATGTCAAAACATTGTTTCCTCGACGTTTTCTTGAGGAAAGGTTGTATGTGATACATCCAGAAGGTTTTGTCAATCCTGAAAGATCCTAACAAGTATGCAAAGCTCCAGCAACCCTTCTAAGGACTGGAGTAAGCATCTCGGAGTTGGAATGTACGCTTTGATGAGATGATCAAAGATTTTGGGTTTATACAAAGTTTATGAGAAACTTGTATTTCCAAAGAAGTGAGTGGGAGCACTATAGAATTTCTGATGAGTATATGTTGTTGATCAGAAATGATGTAGAGTTTCTGGAAAGCACATAGGGTTATTTGAAAAGTGTTTTTCAATGGAAAACCTGGATTAAGCTACTTGAACATTGATCATCAAGATCTATAAGGATAGATCAAAATCGCTTAATGGTACTTTCAAACGAACACATACCGTGACAAAATTTTGAAGGAGTTCAAAAATAGATCGGCAAAGAAGGAGTTCTTGGCTGTGTTATAAGGTATGAGTATTGAGTAAAACTCAAGACCTGACCACGGCAGAATAGAGAGAAAGGACGAAGGTCGTCCCCTATGCTTTAGACGTAGGCTCTAAAGTATGCTATGTTGTGTACCGCACCTGAAGTGTGCCAAGCCATGAGTCAGTCAAGGGGCACAAGTGTGATCTAGGAATGGATCACAGGACAACGGTCAAGGTTATCCTTAGTAACTAGTGGACTAAGGAATTTTCTCGATTATGGAGGTGGTAAAAGAGTTCATCGTAAAGGGTTACGCCGATGCAATCTTTGACACTAATCTGGATGATTCTGAGTAGTAAACCGGATTTGTATAGTAGAACAGTTATTTGGAATAGCTCCAAATAGAGCGTGGTAGCTGCATTTACAAGATGACATAGAGATTTGTAAAGCACACACGGATCTGAAAGGTTCAGGCCCGTTGACTATAACATCTCTCACAAGCATAACATGATCAAACCCAAAACTCATTGAGTGTTGATCACATGGTAATGTGAACTAGATTATTGACTCTAGTAAACTCCTTGGGTGTTAGTCACATGGGGATGTGACCTTGAGTGTTAATCACATAGCGATGTGAACTGGATTATTGACTCTAGTGCAAGTGGGAGACTGTTGGAAATATGCCCTAGAGGCAATAATAAATTAGTTATTATTATATTTCCTTGTTCATGATAATCATTTATTATCCATGCTGGAATTGTATTGATAGGAAACTCAGATACATGTGTGGATACATAGACAACACCATGTCCCTAGTAAGCCTCTATTTGACTAGCTCGTTGATCAATAGATGGTTACGGTTTCTTGACCATGGACATTGGATCTCGTTGATGACGGGATCACATCATTAGGAGAATGATGTGATGGACAAGACCCAATCCTAAGCCTAGCACAAGATTGTGTAGTTCGTATGCTAAAACTTTTCTAATGTTAAGTATCATTTCCTTAGACCATGAGATTGTGCAACTCCCGGATACCGTAGGAATGCTTTGGGTGTACCAAACGTCACAACGTAACTGGGTGGCTATAAAGGTGCACTGCGGGTATCTCCGAAAGTGTCTGTTGGGTTGGCACGAATCAAGACTGGGATTTGTCACTCCATGTAACGGAGAGGTATCTCTGGGCCCACTCGGTAGGACATCATCATAATGTGCACAATGTGACCAAGGAGTTGATCACGGTATGATGTGTTACGGAATGAGTAAAGAGACTTGCCGGTAACGAGATTGAACAAGGTATCGGGATACCGACGATCGAATCTCGGGCAAGTATCGTACTGATAGACAAAGGGAATTGTATACGGGATTGATTGAATCCTTGACATCGTGGTTCATCCGATGAGATCATCGTGGAGCATGTGGGAGCCAACATGGGTATCCAGATCCCGCTATTGGTTATTGACCGGAGAGTTGTCTCGGTCATGTCTGCATGGTTCCCGAACCCGTAGGGTCTACGTACTTAAGGTTCGATGACGCTAGGGTTATTAGGAAGACTTGTATGTGATTACTGAATGTTGTTCGGAGTCCCGGATGAGATCCCGGATGTCACGAGGAGTTCTGGAATGGTCCGGAGGTAAAGATTTATATATGGAAATTTGTTGTTCGGGTTCTAGGAAAAGTTCGGTTTTTTTCTGGTATTGTACCGAGAAGCTTCCGGAAGGTTCCGGAGGGTTCCGGAGGGGTCCGGAGGTCCGGAAAATGTTCCACCATGTCCAATACAGCAGCATGGGCTGTAGGGGGGCTCCCTAGCCTTAATGGGCCAGGGGCACCAGCCCCCCCAAGGCCCATGCGCATGGGAGAGGGGAAACCCTAAGGGGGAGGGCCTCCACTTGACTTGGGAGGCACTCCTCCCCCCTTGGCCGCCGCCCCCAACCCTAGATGGGATCTAGGGGGGCCGGCCCCCTCTCTCCCCACCTATAAATAGTGGAGGGGTGGGAGGGCGGCCACACCCTTGCACCTGGCGCAGCCCCTCCCCTCCAATACATCTCCTCCTCCGTGTGAGCTTGGCGAAGCCCTGCCGGAGAACTGCCACTCCATCACCACCACGTCGTCGTGCTGCTATTGGACTCTCTTCCTCAACCTCTCCCTCCTCCTTGCTGGATCAAGGCGCGGGAGACGTCTCCATTTCGTACGTGTGTTGAACGCGGAGGTGCCGTCCGTTCGGCGCTAGGATCATCGATGATTTGGATCACGACGAGTACGAGTCCATCAACCCCGTTCTCTTGAACGCTTCCGCTTAGCGATCTTCAAGGGTATGAAGATGCACTCCCTCTCTCTCGTTGCTAGTATCTCCTAGATTGATCTTGATGACACGTAGGAAAATTTTGAATTATTGCTACGTTCCCCAACACTTGGGCCTATAGTGTACCCTGGGTAAACGAAGGTAAGTGAAAGGCATCTTACCCAATTAACACTCAATCAAATTGGCCAAATGAGAAGCTACATCATCAATCAAATTGATAAGCAACATGGAGAACGAAAATTCACTTTCAAACAAGTGGATTTAGCAACAAAAAAAAACTTGTAACATTCATTTCTGGGCCGGAAGTTGAGAATCAATATCCGGCATAACCAACAACATATCACCAGCATACTGCGCAATTGGATAGTCCGGATCATGAGATGGGGTTGGAGAATACAGCTCCCCACAAAGATACATGTCATCGAGAACAGATTGAAATAAATCTGCTGGCAAGACAAATAGAAGTGTCAATTAACAGTGGTACTGAATCCCATGTTTGCATTGTACTGCTTAATGGGGCACACCATTCAAAAGGATGGAAGGTGTTCGAGAGGATAAGATCTCCTTGATCCAAGCTCCCCATTTCTCATCAAACCTTTAAACTCTAAAAATTTGCAGGATAGCGTCGTGTTCCATAGTGTCAAACACTTTCTCAAAATCCACCAATGCCATGATATTTGCCTTTTGACTTTATATTTCATTAGAAATTCAGTTCTGGCCAATCGGAGGACGACATGCGTCATTTTTTTCCAGAATATTCCTAAAACCTCCCAAATTTTGAGAAAAAAAAAATCAACCATAGCTTCAAATTTTATGAAACTCTTGGCATATTGGTCATCATGAAGCCTCGGATGCAGAGGCAAATGCATGGATGGACACAATACCTCGTCAGGCGAAGATATCACCGCGATCGACACACCGATGACCGAACGTTCACACCGATCACTGATCAAAGACACACATCCCCCACAAAAAAGGCTGGAGTATAAATTAATAAACCACTCGTACTTATGATCGTCTCTTAAGAGAACTGCTTGTTGGTGGCGAAGGTCTGGCCGAAGCCCCAGCCGGCGGGAGCGGCGTTGGGGAAGGTGAGCGTCTGGCCGTCGGTGCTGGTGACCTGGAACGAGAGGCTCTGGCCGGTGAGCAGCGCGTTGGACTGCCAGTTGACCCCCCAATTCCTGGACATGGGCATCCACCCGGTCCTGGACCCCTTGATGGACACGGACCGGATGGAGCCCACGCCGCCGACGTTGCTGACGAGCACGAGCTCGAAGTAGTCGTGGCCGTTGACGGTGAACCTGACGCCGCCCTTCTTGGCGCAGGGCACGCGCTGGTAGAGCACCGGCACGATGCCGCCGCGGTAGACGCCGATGTTGAGCCATGCCGGCTCGGCCATGTCGAAGTGCTGCCGCGGCGGGTTGCACCAGCCGCCGTCGTCGTTGGGCAGCGCGTAGTTGGGCGGGCAGAGGTTGGTGGCCGTGATGGTCACCGACGCGCCGCGGATGCAGAACCGCGGGTCCGCCGCGTAGTCGCACCTGATCCGGTAGCACTGCCCGCAGGAGGCGCCGTCGTTGAACAGCGCCGTGCTCAGCGCCGCCGTGTTCGTGCCGTACCCCGTCGAGTACAGGTTCCCGTACCCGCATGCCCCGCCTGCACGCATCGCAATCGCATCATCAGCTTCTTTCTGTGTGTTCATCACGATCGAATGAAGTTAACTACACTTGCGCGCGTACCCATGGTTCCCGAGGCGTCGCTGCCGCCGTAGAAGGTGGCGAAGGCCCTGTTGACGCCGGACGCCGAGAAGCCGGAGGCCGTGCTCCAGAGCAGGCACGTCGCGACCGCGAACAACACGAAGAGCCGAAGAGACGATCCAGCTGACGTCCCCATGTTACAGAGATCAATGAAGCTCGTGGTATCGCTAGTGGCCGGACATGACAGGCAGATCTAGGAGTTTAAGTAGCCATGCCTTGCACTGCACTGGGGCCTGCTGGGGGATGGAAGCCCGGAGGAAGCTCTGCTGGCGCGTTGCGACGGGCCGTGCCCGTGCATGCATGTGGGCGTGCATGCACAGATGCGGCTGGAGTGCGTGCTCTTTCGGGAGCCGGGGTGACGGGGACACGAGCTGGAGCGGTGGCGGTGCTGGCGAGCGGCATTATTGGTCCAGGCCGACGCATGGAGGCTCGTGGGAGATTCTATCGGGAGAGCTCTGGCCATGTTCCCGGGTCAATAAACTGTTGGGCGCCTCTGACGTGTGTCGGGTCGAGGCTGGATAGATGCATGCGGCGTTTAATTTCGATCTGTCGGCGCCACTCCCCCGCGTAGATCCGGGCTTCGTGTCTTGCCCTGTGCTGCACAGTCAAATTCGGCGCTTCTTTTGGCCGTGGGTACACATGGGGAAACTGTTTCCTTGGATTTTCATAGGGCCGGTTTTCTTTTTCGGGTGAGAAACAAACAAGATGCCCAGGAGTTAATATAGTCCGGGTTCACTGAGTTCAAGATCAAATCTGAAGAAATGATGGAGCCTTGTTTGGATGTCTGTATTGAAGGGCTCCGTATCGGGAAAGATCCAACATTCGATGAAAAAACGCCACCTTTCCCTCGTCTCGCTCTTGAAAGCAATCGAGGGGCCGCATCTGCCGCCGCCGGTTACTAGGCCTCCTCCCCTCCCGTCACCGGGCAAAGCCTAGTAGGTGTTGGCAACGGTGGGGTCCTCTCTCTCTCCCTGGCGCGGTGGAGTTTGGTGCTGGCTGGCGGCCCTGCGTGGAGGCATGGGGCTGGACCAGGGCGGCTCGGCGGCGCCTCGGTTTCCTTGGCGGCGGAGTGTGCTTGGGACGAAGGCGAGGGGCTGCCAAATCCGTGTGAAGTGGCTCCTCTCGACGCCATTTCGCAAGCAACACGGGCTGTGGTAGCGCGGGCTAGCCGTCTCCGGTGGCTGTGGGTGCTTGTGGGGATCCAGTGTGGTGGTGCGCATTGGTGTGGCATGGCTGACGGTGGAGGCCGTGGGCGGTGCGGGTCTGTGGGGGGCGGTGTCGTTCTTTGGCAATCGTGCCTCGCAGGCGACGCTGAGTGGTGGTAGCGGTCTCTCATCTCCTCGGTCTATGCCGATGGCATGGCGGTGACCGGGGGCTCGCACTAGGGTGGATCTGTTCAGGACCCGAGGTGAGTCAGAGTTGCAATTCCGGGTAGGTGAGATTGGGCTCGATTCGTGTGGTTTTCGTGGGTTGTGAGGTCTCTCCCGCCATAGGAACGGTGGATGTCGGTGGTGGTCGGGACATAGTTCATTATCAGGCTGTGTGACGTCAAGGGCCACGGACATGGTGTCGTGCGAGGGTGCTTGGCGACAGCCATTGGGAGTCAAGGAGTTGTGCCTGATAACTGATACGTCTTTGTCGTATCTACTTTTCCAAACACTTTTGCCCTTATTTTGGACTCTAACTTGTATGATTTGAATGAAACTAACCCGGACTGGCGCTGTTTTCAGCAGAATTGCCATGGTGTTGTTTTATGTGTAGAAAACAAATATTCTCGGAATGACCTGAAACTCCATGGAACATCTTAGAAAAAATAATAAAAAATCCTCGCCAAAGATGAAGACCAGGGGGCCCACACCCTTCTCACGAGGGTGGGGGCGCCCCCCCCTAGGGCGCGCCCCCCTACCTCGTGGGCCCCCTGGAAACCCTCCGACGCCAACTCCAACTCTATATATTTGCTTTCAGAGAGAAAAAACTAGGAGAGAAGAAATCATCGCGTTTTACGATACGGAGCCGCCGCCAAGCCCTAAAACCTCTCGGGAGGGCTGATCTGGAGTCCGTTCGGGGCTCCGGAGAGGGGGATTCGTCGTCGTTGTCATCATCAACCATTCTCCATCACCAATTTCATGATGCTCACCGTCGTGCGTGAGTAATTCCATCGTAGGCTTGCTGGACGATGATGGGTTGGATGAGATTTATCATGTAATCGAGTTAGTTTTGTTAGGGTTTGATCCCTAGTATCCACTATGTTCTGAGATTGATGTTGTTATGACTTTGCTATGCTTAATGCTTGTCACTAGGGCCCGAGTGCCATGATTTCAGATCTGAACCTATTATGTTTTCATGAATATATGTGAGTTCTTGATCCTATCTTGCAAGTCTATAGTCACCTATTATGTGTTATGATCCGGCAACCCCGAAGTGACAATAATCGGGACCACTCCCGGTGATGACCATAGTTTGAGGAGTTCATGTATTCACTATGTGCTAATGCTTTGTTCCGGTTCTCTATTAAAAGGAGGCCTTAATATCTCTTAGTTTCCAATAGGACCCCGCTGCCACGGGAGGGTAGGACAAAAGATGTCATGCAAGTTCTTTTCCATAAGCACGTATGACTATATACGGAATACATGCCTACATTACATTGATGAATTGAAGCTAGTTCTGTGTCACCCTATGTTATGACTGTTACATGATGAACCGCATCCGGCATAATTATCCATCACTGGTGCGGTGCCTACGAGTTTTCCATATACTGGTTCTCGCTTTTTTACTTTCCTGCTGCTACTGTTACAATCACTACAAAATACCAAAAACATTATTTTTGCTGTCTTTACTTTTGTTGCCGCTACCACCACTATCATATTACTTTGCTACTAAACACTTTGCTGTAGATACTAAGTTTCCAGGTGTGGTTGAATTGACAACTCAGCTGCTAATACTTGAGAATATTCTTTGGCCCCCCTTTTGTCGAATCAGTAAATTTGGGTTGAATACTCTACCCTCGAAAGCTGTTGCGATCCCCTATACTTGTGGGTTATCAAGACTAATTCCTGGCGCCGTTGCCGGGGAGCATAGCTCTATTCTTTGAGTCACTTGGGATTTATATCTGCTGGACACTATGAAGAACTTGAGATATCCAAAAACCAAGATCTATCCCTCAACTACGAGGGGAGGTAAGGAACAGCCATCTAGCTCTGCACTTGATTCACCTTCTGTTATGAGTAAGTTTGCGACACCTACACCTGCTTCTGCTATTCGTTCTGATATGTCGCATGTTATTGATGATGCCACTTCTGCTATGCATGATACTTATGATGAAAATGCTTCTATGCCTGATACTACTGTGCCCCTTAGTGAATTTCTTGATGAACAAATTGCTAAGGCTAGAGAAAAAGAAATTATTGAACTGAATACGATGATGATAGTGATGATGAAAATATGCCTGTTAATCCTGAGGGTTATCTTTTTGATATGGGATCTTCTGCCGCTATTTTAGCTTGCAAAGATAGATATGAGCTTAAGAGGTTATTAGTTAAATGGAACAAAGAATCACTTAGAGATAAAATGAAACCCGACCCTGCTTTTGCTACTTCACCTATATGTGTTCCTGATAAGGATTATGAATTCTCTGTTGATCCTGATATAATTACTCTGGTTGAATCTGATCCGTTTTATGACTATGAATCTGAAACTATTGTGGCACATCTTACTAAGTTAAATGATATAGCTGCCCTGTTTACTAATGATGAGAGATCACGTTACTTTTATATACTCAAAATATTTCCGTTCTCATTAAAGGGTGATGCTAAGATATGGTTTAATTCTCTTGATCCTGGTTGTGTGTGTAGTCCCCAGGATATGATTTATTACTTCTCTGCTAAATATTTCCCTGCTCATAAGAAACAAGCTGCTTTGAGGGAAATATACAACTTTGTGCAAATTAAAGAAGAGAGTCTCCCACAAGCTTGGGGGAGGCTTCTCAAGTTACTTAATGCTTTGCCTGATCATCCTCTTAAGAAACCTGAAATACTTGATATCTTTTATAATGGACTAACCGATGCTTCCATAGATTACCTGGATAGTTGTGCTGGTTCTCTTTTCAGGGAAAGAACACCGGATGAAGCTGAAATTCTATTGAATAATATGTTGACAAATGAAAATAATTGGGCACCTCCTGAGCCAGCTCCTGAGCCATCTACTGCTCCAATTACAGAGTTTATTCCTAAACCAACTCCGAAGAAGAGAGGTGTTCTATTCCTCAGTCCCGAAGATATGCAAGAGGCAAAGAAATCTATGAAAGAAAAAGGTATTAAAGCTGAAGATGTTAAGAATTTACCGCCTATTAAAGAAATACATGGTCTTAATATACCGCCTGTTGAAGAAACATATGATCTTAATTCTTTATTTATTGAAGAACCTCCTGATCCCGATATCCCGACACAGGTAGTAAAGGTAAATTCTCTCTATAGATATGATAAAGCTGAAGTCCCTCCTACTAAAATTGCTAGTCAGTGCTTGGATGAGTTTGATAACTTTATGTTTAAGCAAGACGACTTCAATGCTTATTTTGGTAGACAATTAAAAGAAAATGCTTACATGATTAGACGCTTGGGTGATTATATGGCTAATATTAAAGGTGAACTTAAACTTGTTAGCAAACATGTTGGGGGACGTAGCAGAATTTTAAAATTTTCTACGCATCACCAAGATCAATCTATGGAGTCATCTGGCAACGAGGGAGAGAGGAGTGCATCTACGTGCCCTTGTAGATCACGAGCGGAAGCGTTCAAGAGAACGGGGTTGATGGAGTCGTACTCGTCGTGATCCAAATCACCAAAGATCCTAGCGCCGAACGGAGGGCACCTCCGCGTTCAACACACGTACTGAGCGAGGACGTCTCCCGCGCCTTGATCCAGCAAGGAGGAGGGAGAGGTTGAAGAAGAGGGCTCCAACAGCAGCACGACAGCGTGGTGGTGGTGAAGCTGCAGTACTCCGGCAGGACTTGCCAAGCTCTTACGGAGGAGGAAAGGTGTTGGGGAGGGGAGGGGCCGCGCCTTGGATGTTGTGTGCAGCCCTCCCCTTGCCCCTCTATTTATAGGGGAAGGAGGAAGGGGTCCGGCCCCCTCTAGATGAGATCTAGAGGGGGGCGGCGGCCAAGGGGAGGGGGCTTGCCCCCCAAGCAAGGGGGGGCCCCCTTTAGGGTTTCCCCCCAACCCTAGGCGCATGGGCCCAAAGGGGGGATGCGGCCAGCCCATGTAGGGCTGGTTCCCCTTTCCTCTACAGCCCATTAGGCCCTCCTAGAGAGGTGGCCCCTCCCGGTGGACCCCCGGAACCCCTCCGGTAGCCCCGGTACAATACCGATATGCCCCCGAACCTTTCCGGTGACCGTATGACAGCTTCCTACATATAAATCTTCACCTCCGGACCATTCCGGAACTCCTCGTGACGTCCGGGATCTCATCCGGGACTCCGAACAACATTCGGTAATCACATACAAGTCTTCCTAACAACCCTAGCGTCACCGAACCTTAAGTGTGTAGACCCCACGGGTTCGGGAGACATGCAGACATGACCGAGACGACTCTCCGGTCAATAACCAACAGCGGGATCTGGATACCCATCTTGGCTCCCACATGCTCCTCGATGATCTCATCGGATGAACCACGATGTCGAGGATTCAATCAATCCGTATACAATTCCCTTTGTCAATCGGTACGTTACTTGCCCGAGACTCGATCGTCGGTATCCCAATACCTTGTTCAGTCTCATTACCGGCAAGTCACTTTACTCGTACCGTAATGCATGATCCCGTGATCAACCACTTGATCACATTGAGCTCATTATGATGATGCATTACCGAGTAGGCCCAGAAATACCTCTCCGTCATACGGAGTGACAAATCCCAGTCTCGATTCATGCCAACCCAACAGACACTTTCGGAGATACCTGTAATGTACCTTTATAGTCACCCAATTACGTTGTGACGTTTGGCACACCCAAGGTACTCCTACGGTATCCGGGAGTTGCACAATCTCATGGCCTAAGGAAATGATACTTGACATTCAAAAAAGCTACAGCAAACGAACTACACGATCTTTGAGCTAAGCTTAGGATTGGGTCTTGTCCATCACATCATTCTCCTAATGATGTGATCCCGTTATCAATGACATCTAATGTCCATAGTCAGGAAACCATGACTATCATTTGATCAACGAGCTAGTCAACTAGAGGCTCACTAGGGACGTGTTGTGGTCTATGTATTCACACATGTATTACGATTTCCGGATAACACAATTATAGCATGAATAATAGACAATTATCATGAACAAAGAAATATAATAATAACCATTTTATTATTGCCTCTAGGGCATATTTCCAACAAAACATGCTTCTATGGTTACTACTCAAGTAGAACAAGTACTTAAGGCTCAAAAAGAAGTGCTTGATGAAATGAATAGTAAGAAAAATGATTATGATGTTAGAGTGGCTACTAGAACTGGTAGAATGACTCAGGAACCTTTGTATCCTGAAGGCCACCCTAAGAGAATCGAGCAAGATTCTCAAAGAAATAATATTGATGTTCCTATTTCTTCTAAAAAGAAGAAGAAGAAAAATGATAGAACTGTGCAAACTTTTAGTGAACCTATTGCTAAACCACCTGATAATCCAAATGATATTTCTATGTCTGATGCTGAAACACAATCTGGTAATGAACATGAACCTAGTAAAAATATTAATGATGATGTTCATGATGATGCTCAACCTAGTAATGATAAAGATGTAGAAATTGAACCTGCTGTTGATCTTGATAACCCACAATCAAAGAATCAACGTTATGATAAAAGAGACTTTGTTGCTAGGAAACATGGTAAGGAAAGGGAACCTTGGGTTCAGAAACCCATGCCTTTTCCTTCGAAACCATCCAAGAAAAAGGATGATGAGGATTTTGAGCGCTTTGCTGAAATGATTAGGCCTATCTTTTTGCGTATGAGATTAACCGATGTGCTCAGAAAAAATCCTTATGCTAAATATATGAAGGATATCATTACTAATAAAAGAAAGATACCGGAAGCTGAAATTTCCACCATGCTTGCTAATTATACTTTTAAGGGTGGAATACCAAAGAAACTTGGAGACCCCGTAGTACCTACTATACCTTGCTCCATTAAAAGAAATTATATTAAAACTACTTTATGTGATCTTGGAGCCGGTGTTAGTGTTATGCCTCTCTCTTTATATCGTAGACTTGACTTGAATAAGTTGACACCTACTGAAATATCTTTGCAAATGGCTGATAAATCAACTGCTATACCTGTCGGTATTTGTGAGGATGTGCCTGTTGTGGTTGCAAACGTTAATTTTTTAACGGACTTTGTTATACTTGATATTCCCGAGGATGATAGTATGTCTATTTTTCTTGGAAGACCTTTTCTTAATACTGCAGGGGCTATTATCGATTGCAACAAAGGCAATGTCACTTTTCATGTTAATGGTAATGAGCATACGGTACACTTTCCGAGGAAACAACCTCAAGTTCATAGTATCAACTCTAATGAAAAAATTCCATCGATTATATTTGGAGGTTTTGAATTCCCTCTTCCTACTGTCAAGAAGAAATATGATATTCTTATTATTGGGGATGTGCATATCCCCATTGAGGTAACTTAGTGTTATTCGAAATTTCTCCGGTTTCATGATTATCAGAACGAGTTTGTTAACAAGACTTGATCAACCTTGTTAGTGGATTCTTTTTGATGAGCATGAGATGGATGAAACTAGAAGCACAACCTTCTGTACCCTCTCTATACTTTCTGTTATTTATATTAAATAAAGTAAAAAATAGTATTTTCTGTCTGTTTCCTGACTTATCCGTGCAATATAAAAATATCCCGAAAATAAAAGTCCTCAGAATGCCATGCCAATTTAATATGATTTTTTTGGGAATATTTGAGGATTTACTGTGCAAAAATTACCGCGGGAGGAGCTGCCACCTGGCACGAGGGTGGTGGGTGCGCCCCCCTGCCTCGTGGGCCCACAGTGGCCCTCCTCCACTTATCCCAGCACCCATCTTCTTCCTCTATCTCACACAAACCCGAAAAACTAACTCAAGTACGAGTTCCAGCCACTTTTACTGTGATTTTCGATCTCCTTGCTCAAAGCACCTCTCGCAAAAACTGCTTGGGGAGATTGTTCCTTGGTATGTGACTCCTCCATTGATCCAATTAGTTTTTGTTCTAGTGCTTTATTCTTTGCAAATTTGTGTTGCATAGGTGACCATGTTCTTGAGCTCGCATGTCAAATTTATATGGTTCCAAGTAGTTCTAATGCTTGATATAGGCTCTAGGCACTTGTAGGAGTAGTTGCTATCAATATCATTGAGTTTGGTTTACTTTTATTTTGAAGTTACTAAAATTTCAAAAAAAAATCAGAGAAAAACAATATGCTTAGGAAGATGTTCCAAGGTGGTTCCTCTAAGAAGCAAGGACCCGGAATTGCTATGCGCGATGCTGACGAGGATCCACCAAGAGACGCTCCAGTACGGCCTTGCGAATGGCCGTCGGAAAATTTTATGGACCGTGCGGGAATTAAAGATGAATTCAAAGCATATTTGCGCAATGCCGGTCTTGAGGATTTTGAGGCTAACAAATGCCCCCAGTATCATGATCTCACAAGTTCATTTGTGAGAAGGTTTGAGTATTCATCTTCGCGTAATTCTCCTTCAGTCATGTTTGATCTCTATGACAAATCTTATACCATGGACTTAGAGGATTTCACTTCTGCTTGCAAACTTCCATCATGGGGTAGTGTTAGGGATCCCCCTAAATCTGAATTTTAGAAACTTTCTTGCTAGTATAACTGTGGGGAAATCTAGAGATATAACACAGGCTACCATAGGGAGCATTCACTTTCCTGCTATACATTATTTTGCTCTCTTCATCGGTAGATGCATAAATGCTAAGGATGAAGCATGTCACATGTGTGTCCCTGATCTTAGCATTCTTAGGAGTGTTGTGTTAGGAGACCAATCTTATCATATGAGAGCCATTGTAGCTCGTACGTTGCATCATAATAGACATAATGGAGATTTCTTTGGAGGAATTTTTGCAACCCCCTTAGCTCATTTTCTTGAAATAGACATTCGTAAGGGTGATACGGAGTTGCCTCCTGCATATTTAGATTATAACTCTATGGCTTCGCACCAGTTTGTCGAGAGGCCTGAATCACCTCTCTTATATCGTTTAATTTTTGATAAACGACGTGTTTTCCGTATTACTCTTCCTGCTCCTGCCTTCTTTGATTCATAGACAAAAGGAAGATATGCTATTACCAGAGAGGAGGCAGAAGAGTACGAGAGGAGAGCGGAGGCAGCTCGACTCCACGTTGCAGCTCAGCAGGCGATAACCGCTGCACATCAGTATGATCCCAACTATTCCTCCTCATCACAGTACGACCCCAACAACTATTATTATGGATATCCGCCAGGCCAGCTGTGGCCATAGACCAACTTAGGCCAAAAGCCTAAACTTGGGGGAGTACGTATTTCTCACCGACATTACATTTATGTTCACACACACTCATTGCTAGATGTCGGTGCTCATATTTTTTCACTGTAATATACATGCTAGTTTATTTTCTTTTTCCTGCTTTCTTCTTGTGTGTTTGTTAAACCTTAAGAAAAAACAAAAAAATTAGTAGTAGTTTATTTTTCTGCTGTAGTAGTAATAATTAAAAAGAAAACCCAAAAATATTTCCCGTTCTTCTTTTGCTTGTTGGGAGCTTTCCCGTGTAAATAGTTTTATTTCTTTTCTTTTCTTTGAGGGTCCGTAGGAGAAGACCATAATCAAATTGTTGAAGTGGCTCTTATATGCATTATTGTTGATTTAACCAAGAGCCCATATTGCCTTGTCTTCTCCTGTTTATTGAATGCTCGCAGATTCCAGCTTAGTCCAATGCACGTTCGCTCTTATTATTATTCACACCGTTCGGTCGTGCAAGTGAAAGGCAATTATGATGATATATGATGGATTGACTGAGATGAGAAAAGCTGGTATGAACTCGACCTCTTTTGTTTTTGTAAATATGATGAGTCCCTCGTTCTTGATTCAGCTTATTATGAATAAACATGTTTGCAATGACAATTAGAGATCATAGTTGCTTGTGCCATGCTTGATTAGCTATGAGTTATAATGGTTTACCTCGTGTGCCAACATGCTATTGAGATGATTATGATGTGGTATGATGGGGTGGTATCCTCCTTTGAATGATTTAAGTGACTTGACTTGGCGCATGTTCACGCATGTAGTTGAAACAAAATCAACATAGCCTTCATGATATTTATGTTCATGGTGGATTATATCCTACTCATGCTTGCATCCAATGTTTATTAATTTTAATGCATGTACATGGCTGTTGTCGCTCTCTAGTTGGTCGCTTCCCAGTCTTTTGCTAGCCTTCACCTATACTAAGCGGGAATACTGCTTGTGCATCCAATCCCTCAAACCCCAAAGTTATTCCAGATGAGTCCACTATACCTTCCTATATGCGGTATCTACCTGCCGTTCCAAGTAAATTTGTATGTGCCAAACTCTAAACCTTCAAATAAACATTCTGTTTTGTATGCTCGAATAGCTCATGTATCAACAAAGGTTGTCCTTATCTTCCGTGTTAGGCGGGTTATTCTCAAGAGGAGTGGACTCCGTTCCTCACTCACGAGAAAATGGCTGGTCACCGGGATGCCCAGTCCCATGCTTTATGCAAACTAAATCAAAATTAATTGCAAACAAAACTCCCCCTGGGACCTGATGTATGTTGGAGGCACTCGTTGTTTCGAGCAAGTCATGGTTTGATGCTTGTTGGTGGAGGGGGAGTATAAACTTTACCATTCTGTTTGGGAACCGCCTATAATGTGTTTAGCATGGAAGATATTGCCATCTCTTAGTTGTTACGTTGACAATGAAAGTATACCGCTCAAAATACAATTTATCTCTATTTCAAAACTGAGCTCTGGCACCTCTACAAATCCCTGCTTCCCTCTGCGAAGGGCCTATCCATTTACTTTTATGTTGAGTCATCACCCTCTTATTAAAAATCACTAGTTGGAGAGCACAGCCGTCATTTGCATTCATCACTGTTAATTTATATTGGGTATGACTATTATTGGATCTCTTTTACCATGAATTACAATGTCTAGTCAGTCATTGATCTTTAAAGGTGCTCTGCATTTATGTTTTGCGGTCTCAGAAAGGGCTAGCGAGATACCATCTTGTTATATCATATTATGATTGTTTTGAGAAAGTGTTGTCATCCAAGATTTATTATTATGACTTGCTAGTTGATTATGCTATTGATATGAGTAATGATGAGACCTGAGAATTATTGCAAGTGTGGTTAGTTATGATCTATGCTGAAAACTTGAATGTTGGCTTGACATAGTTACAACAACAAGAGTAAACAGAGTTTGTAAAAGTTTTTCTTTCTTTCTTTCAGTTTGTCAACTGAATTGCTTGAGGACAAGCAAGGGTTTAAGCTTGGGGGAGTTGATACGTCTCCGTCGTATCTACTTTTCCAAACACTTGTGCCCTTGTTTTGGACTCTAACTTGTATGATTTGAATGGAACTAACCCGGACTGATGCTGTTTTCAGCAGAATTGCCATGGTGTTGTTTTATGTGCAGAAAACAAATATTCTCGGAATGACCTGAAACTCCACGGAACATCTTAGAAAAAACAATAAAAAAATCCTCGCCAAAGATGAAGACCAGGGGGGCACACCCTTCTCACGAGGGTGGGGGCGCCCCCCCCCCCCAGGGCGCGCCCCCTACCTCGTGGGCCCCCTGGAAACCCTCCGACGCCAACTCCAACTCTATATATTTGCTTTCGGAGAGAAAAAACTAGGAGAGAAGAAATCATCGCGTTTTACGATACGGAGCCGCCGCCAAGCCCTAAAACCTCTCGGGAGGGCTGATCTGGAGTCCGTTCGGGGCTTCGAAGAGGGGGATTCGTCGTCGTCGTCATCATCAACCATCCTCCATCACCAATTTCATGATGCTCACCGCTGTGCGTGAGTAATTCCATCGTAGGCTTGCTGGACGGTGATGGGTTGGATGAGATTTATCATGTAATCGAGTTAGTTTTGTTAGGGTTTGACCCCTAGTATCTACTATGTTCTAAGATAGATGTTGCTATGACTTTGCTATTCTTAATGCTTGTCACTAGGGCCCGAGTGCCATGATTTCAGATCTGAACCTATTATGTTTTCATGAATATATGTGAGTTCTTGATCCTATCTTGCAAGTCTATAGTCACCTATTATGTGTTATGATCCGGCAACCCCGAAGTAACAATAATCGGGACCACTCCCGGTGATGACCATAGTTTGAGGAGTTCATGTATTCACTATGTGCTAATGCTTTGTTCCGGTTCACTATTAAAAGGAGGCCTTAATATCCCTTAGTTTCCAATAGGACCCCACTGCCATGGGAGGGTAGGACAAAAGATGTCATGCAAGTTCTTTTCCATAAGCACGTATGACTATATACGGAATACATGCCTACATTACATTGATGAATTGGAGCTAGTTCTGTGTCACCCTATGTTATGACTGTTACATGATGAACCGCATCCGGCATAATTATCCATCACTGATCCGGTGCCTACGAGTTTTCCATATACTGGTTCTTGCTTTTTTTTAGTTTCCCGCTGCTACTATTACAATCACTACAAAATACCAAAAACATTACTTTTGTTGTCTTTACTTTTGTTGCCGCTACCACCACTATCATATTACTTTGCTACTAAACACTTTGCTGCAGATACTAAGTTTCCAGGTGTGGTTGAATTAACAACTCAGCTGCTAATACTTGAGAATATTCTTTGGCTCCCCTTGTGTCGAATCAATAAATTTGGGTTGAATACTCTACCCTCGAAAGCTCATCCCCTATACTTATGGGTTATTCAACCCAAATTTATTGATTCGACACAAGGGGAGCCAAAGAATATTCCCAAGTATTAACAGTTGAATTGTCAATTCAACCGCACCTGAAAGACTTAATATCTGCAGCAAAGTATTTAGTAGCAAAGTAATATGATAGTAGAGGTAACGGTGGCAAAAGTAATAGTTTTGGTTTTGTAGTGATTGTAACAGTAACAACGGAAAAGTAAATAAGCAAAGATCAATATGTGAAAAGCTCGTAGGCAATGGATCAATGATGGATAATTATGTCGGATGCGATTCCTCATGCAATAGTTATAACATAGGGTGACACAGAACTAGCTCCAGATCATCAATATAATGTAGACTTGTATTCCGAATATAGTCATAGGTGCTTATGGAAAAGAACTTGCATGACATCTTTTGTCCTACCCTCCCGTGGCAGCGGGGTCCTATTGGAAACTAAGGGATATTAAGGCCTCCTTTTAATAGAGTACCGGACCAAAGCATTAACACTTAGTGAATACATGAACTCCTCAAACTACGGTCATCACCGGTAAGTATCCCGATTATTGTCACTTCGGGGTTAACGGATCATAACACATAATAGGTGACTATAGACTTGCAAGATAGGATCAATAACTCACATATATTCATGAAAACATAATAGGTTCAAATCTGAAATCATGGCACTCGGACCCTAGTGACAAGCATTAAGCATAGCAAAATCATAGCAACATCAATCTCATAACATAATGGATACTAGGGATCAAACCCTAACAAAACTAACTCGATTACATGATAAATCTCATCCAACCCATCACCGTTCGGCAAGCCTACAATGAAATTACTCACGCACGGCGGTGAGCATCATGCAATTGGTGATGGAGGAAGGTTGATGATGACGATGGCGACGGATTCCCCTCTTCGAAGCCTCGAACGGACTCCAGATCAGCCCTCCCGAGAGAGATTAGGGCTTGGCGGCGGCTCCGTATCGTAAAACGCGATGAATCCTTCTCTCCGATTTTTTCTCCCCGGACGTGAATATATAGAGTTGGAGTTGAGGTCGGTGGAGCACCAGGGGGCCCACGAGGTAGGGGGCGCGCCTAGGGGGGTAGGCGCGCCCCCCACCCTCGTGGACAGGGTGTGGGCCCCTGGCCTTGATTCTTTCGCCAGTATTCTTTATATATTTCAAAAATATTCTCTGTTGATTTTCAGGTCATTCCGAGAACTTTTATTTCTACACAAAAATAACACCATGGCAATTCTGTTGAAAATAGCGTCAGTCCAGATTAGTTCCATTCAAATCATGCAAGTTAGAGTCCAAAACAAGGTCAAAAGTGTTTGGAAAAGTAGATACAATGGAGACGTATCAATGCCCCCCTCGGTCCACCGGGACTAACTGGGTCACAGGGGTGGGGCTCCTACAGTGGCGGCGCCATCCCAAACTCCACATCTGATACAGGGCTAGGAGTGCAATAGTTGGGTTCTAGTCCAGATGTATCTCCTGGCTCGGTCAAGTAATGGTCGTAAGCGTACAGTCCCAATGGCTTAATTGATTCATCCTAGCAGGTATATTTTTCGTAATAGTGCAAATAGAAGGGTTTCTTTTTTGTATGAGAATGAGCCTATACCTTGCAAACATATATTACCTGGCTGGGGGGGGGGGGCCTAACCAACCTGCCCCCTGTGTGGCTGCACCTGATACACATGCTCAGGGCCGGCTCTATGACATACTACAAGCAAGAACATTGCAACCTTTTCTTCCACGGTTACATATACACTATCATGGATTCCACATCTCTCTCATAACATGGTGCATAGGTCATGGATGTTCCGTTTAGTAAAAAGCAATTGATCATAACATGTGTAGTAACAGATCTAATGCAAGAGCACATGTTTCAACAAACAATTTTGGCAAACAATTATTTTCTTGTTCCTTATTTTATTCTCTTCATTTATGCACTCAACCAAATCTAAGTGGTCTAGCATGAAGTTGTACAGTGCAATTATCTAGTTGTAAGCATGCCAACAAGACATCACATACACACATGCATAGCAAAAACATAGGGGGCTTCATATGTGTAGCTTAAATCGGCATGCAAATAGATGAACACTTCACTAATCTGCATAATTTTAGACAAAAAATTTAACTCTTTGCTACAACTGATTAGGGAAAACATAGATGTTTTTAGGGTTTCTATATTGTGCTCGGCGATCCTTGATCAAATTGATTTTGTGGATCATCTATCCTAAGCCCTAAATAGCTCATGAACATCGTCTCGTGGCGAGAGGTCGTTGTTTCCAAGTGAAAGGAAAAGAGGGAAGAAGAAAATGAAGTGAGACTTTGATATGGGGTCGAGTTGGTTTGGGGGATTAAGTTCAGGGGATCTGTAGTATGAAGAAAATTTTAATCCCTTAACATTATAGAAATGGGATAAGGGATACGTTTTGGACTTCTAGAATAAGGAATCTACTAGAGATGCCCTTATAACTTGTTATAGCGGGAGCAGAACGTCTCCTGAAGACACGAGTTGACACGGCCTCATTGAAGCCCATGAACAACTATTATTAATATCTTATTCTTTTTAATATAGATCTTCAAAATAATCATGTCACTAATTTATACATAATTAATTTAATAAATAAAGCAATAAAAATGTGTGTTACAAAATATACTCACATATACAAAAGAAAAACAAGTACTTGCATGAAATGTTCACGTAATTAGAGGATACCTTGTGCATTGCTGCGGGAACCCATTGATAAAAAAATGAGTTGATCATAAGAGAACTAAAAGTAAACATACATATGACTTGTTACATTTGATTATGTATAGTTGTAAACATATTTATTGAATATAAATAGAAAAATTGAATGGAAAACGTTTTTCATGCATGGTTGAATGTTGTGGTAGATCTTTTCTCATACATAATTACATGTTGAGGTGGGCCTTATCTCATTCATAATTATATGGTGAGACAAATAAGTTAGTGGGACGACTTTCTTAGATATATAAGATTCTAAAAAAGACCTAACACCTTTTGAAAAAACTATTTCATATAATCTAAAAAGTGTTCATGCATTCCAAAAATATTCAAGTAATTAAAAATATTCATGCATTTTCTGTGAAAAAAATGTAATTAATATGTTTTCAAGAAATGGTCATGTAATTAAATAAGTTATTAAATGTAATTAAAGATATTCATGCAAATTTAGAAAATGTTCACACGTTTTCAAGAAATAGTCATGTAATTAAATAAAGAATTCATGAATGAAACTTCTAAAATATTGATAGTTTTTTAAAATTAAATGAATACTTCTAAAATATTGATGATTTTTTAAGTTATTCATTTAATTTGAGAGGTGTTCACCGCTTCTAATAATATAAAGAAAAGGGATATTGAAATAAGAAAATAAATTGGAAAAAAGAAACAGAAACACTAAAAATGAGTAATCAAAAGTGGAACAAAACCAACCAAAAGAACCGAATCCCGAAAAAAATACAAAAAGGCACTATAACTGGATTTCGAGAAAAATCACATAAAACCGGGAAGAAACCACAGAAGAATGCATGTTGGGTTGACTGCCCGACTACGGGCGACCGCTGAGTACTACTTACACTATGCGAGACTAGTAATTTTTATTTAAGGGGGCGAGCCTAGTAAATTATACGTGCCTTCCACATTATATATATATATATATATTATATATATATATATATTATATAGGGTCGCGCTATTCGTCATCCTGGGTGAGGCATAGTTATTCTTCACCCCCCTCTATTTTACCATCAATGCATCGTAAATTTACGTTCCGTAAGTTTTGTCTTATTTCCGACGCAAAAAAGGATCGTAAGAAAATATATAATCATCGTAAAAAATATTTTATGTTATGTAAAATTACAAACATAAAAATATAGTTTAAAATACACATAAACTACAAATTTTCTTGTCTTATGATCTATATTTTTATTTTCTTATGTCAAATTTTACGTAGTGAATCAATAGGAATGTAACTATTTGAATTCAAAATATAATTTAATTATGAAATGATCGTAAGATTATCTCAGGTGAAGAATAACTTATTCTGCACCCTGGTTGATGAATAGTAACAATATATATATATATATATATATATATATATAAAGCATGTGAAAATACATTTGAATATGTATTTTTTTTCTAGAATTGTGTTAGACAAGATCCAACTTGACTCTTACCTCTCTAGAATCCAGATTGTTCTAGTTCCTTTTTACTAGAGTATCAGATAAGCATGTGGATAGATGCTTCTAGAACACGGGAGATTGTAAAGTTGGTGGTTCAATTAGAAGGCCACATGGCAAAATTCTATGAGTTGAAAACTTTATCCAACGGTTGACAATGCTTGGATTTACCATCTCTTGATCGTTGGATGGGCATATCCAGTGACTAATATTTGAAGTTATTGACACACTATATAGTGGTATAGATATAGATATGGGCCTCCTTATTCATCGACCAGCGCGAGGGGAAGAGAGCAACTAATCAAAAAGTACTCGTTCGGGAGCCCCCACAAGGGTCACTTGGTGTGCTCTCAGTCGCCGTCACGTGTCGCACTCTGGGCGCTTCCTCCAAATTTTTATTTTATTTTTATGTACATGTTTTTGGCTTTTGGATGATTTTTTTGGTTTTTCAGTTTTCCCCTTGCTTTTCTTAGGATTTGAACAAAAAAACTGCGAATAACATGTTTTTTTGCCTTCCGTGAGAGGCACAGATTTACTTCTCATGAAGGCACGAATTTGCTTCCGCGAGAGGCACTTCTTTTTTCGCTTCACGAGAGGCAGGGATTTACTTCTTGTGGAGCCACGAATTTGCTTTCGCGGGAGGCACGGTCGTGCCTCTTGGAAAGGGAAAAACATGTTTTTTTTGTTACACGATAGGCATGAATTTACTTCTCATGGAGGCACCATCGTGACCCTTGGAAAAGGAAAAATATGTGTGCCTCTTCGGAAAGGGAAAAGAGATGCTCCTGGTTCGGATTTTTTCGTCTGATTTTTGTGTGAAAAAAATTATCGAACCTATCAACATTGGATCTAGATTTGAATATCTCGACGCGAGGGATCTGATGATGAAAACGGTTCGAGATTTAGACGCACGGTTTAAGAGATAAAACTTTTTGAATAAATGAATTTACGAGAAAGGGAAACAATCACAGGTACGCACGCGCAGCGAGTCACTTGTCGCAACCTAGCAAGGTGGGAGTGATCTTTCAAACGAGTACTTCTTAATTAGTGATTTCATGCTTTTTATCACGCAAGCGAGTGGATGAGTTGAAACGCACACTGTCCCGCCGCGCGCCCTTTTGGGCCGGCCCATCCAAAGGCAGGGCGCCCCCTTTTTTCAAAAACATTTCTTTTTTGGCATATTAAAATACAATTCGAGGTTTCCATAAAAATCATGATTTTTAGCAAAACTTATAAATTTAAAAAAGTATATCTCGCTTTCTTTTCATAAAATCATTGATTTTAAAAATATGGAAAATTTGAAAAATGTACCAAATTCGAAAAAATCACTACTTGGAAAAATGTTCATGAGTTAGAAGAAATGATCAAAGATTCGAATAATGTCCTTGAATTCTGAATTTGGTTTATTAATTCATTGATATACAATTTATTAAATTTGATGGACTTTTTAAAAATATGCTGAACAAATGTTGAACTAGATGATTTTTTAAACCGATGATCCCTTTTTGAAATTCATGAATTTTTGTGAATTGCGATTTTTTTATTAGTTTTAAGAATAATATTCTAATTTTCTGAAAAACTGAATTCAATTATTTTTTTTCTTATTTGATGAACATTTTGGCATTTGACGAATGATTTTTGGAAATTATTGAACAAAAATTGTTCAAAATTTTAAATTGAATTTTTGGATTTGGGAAAAGTTTTAAAATGAAAAATAAAAAAGGTAAAAGAAACACGCTAAAGAGAAAAATAAGGAAAATGCATAAACAAAACAGAAAAACTGAAAAAAAAAGGAAGAGTGATCCTGCGGTACTTGGGCTGGTGTAAAATCATATAGCGAGCATGAGGGGTGCGTGTTTGGTCCACAACTATCCACCTAGGCAGGAAATATGCGAAATTACTAATTAAGAGCAATCTTTGTAAAGATTACTTGTGCCTCCCAAGGTTGCGGCATATGGCGCACTTCACGTGTGCCACTTGCTGCAACATATGAGTTTTTTTCTTTTTTCGTAGATTCATTTATTCAAAACGTTTTATTTCTTAAATCGTGCGTCCAAATCCCGAACTATTTTCACTGCTGGATTGCTCGCGTCGAAACCTTCAAAACTAGATCTCATGTTGATAAATTTCGATGAAAGTTTTTACAAAAAGAGAATATTTTTTTTTCTTTCCGAAAGAGGCACGATGGTGCCTCCTGCTGGAGCAAATCGGGGCCTCTAGGAGAAGTAAACACGACCGTGTCTCTCGCAAAAAGAAAAAAATGTGTTTTTTTGCCTAATTTTTTCCTCGGTTCTTTTTCCCAAAAGCTAAGAAAACTCAGTCGAAAACCGAGAAGCCGAAATAATTCAAAACAAAACCATCTAAAAATCCAATAATGTGTACAGAAAAATAATGGCCCAGAGCGTGCTCTCAGCCCACCCAAAGCAACCCTTGCGGGGCTCCCTAACGAGCACCCGGAAATAGGAGACGCCACAAGATATAGCAATGGAAAGTTGTATTCAGCCCTCGTTACATCGAATAATTCTAAATTAGTAGGTTTTGTTCACTCTATCAGCTTTGTATCGGCAAAGTTACAGGGTAATTTTCCTTTAGTGGTGGCATTTTTGGCTACTTGTAGAATTTCTAGCTTCAACTTGTTTTCCACCTTTTTATCTTATATTTTTCTTCATTTCTTCTCTTTCATCGATTTCTTAGTTACTTTCTAGTAGTTTAGCTTCATGTTTATTTTAGAACTTTCATGAATATTTTAAAAAATATGAACATCTTTGAAATAGGTGAATTATTTTTAAATTTCATAAGTATTTTTAAGTAATTAATGAGCAATTTAATTTTGTAAATGTTATATTTTTTCTTATGAACATTTTGAAATTCTGAAAAACAACATTGATGATTTTTTAAGTCCCCGAAATAAAAAGACATAAAACCCAAACATGAAAAGTGTAGATTTTAAAAACCATACAAAAACCGGTGCAAACCATCGCTAAGGAAGTATTGGGCCCAACCAATATAGCGTGGGGTGTGTGTTTCACCGCAGATACTTTGCTTAAGGCGTAGAATAGGAGATCCCATCATCAAGGCAAGAGAATATCCATCTACACCGGTGCAACGCGTGTTTGACCTACATGCCTCTATCTATCTAAATGAAAAAGTATTTCCGCATTTTTTTTCTTGAAAAATGCATGAAGTCTTAAAAATGTTTATACATTTTCAAGAAATGGTCATGTAACTAAATAAAGTATTCATGGCATTTTTTAGAAAAAATATTCATGATTTTTTGCAAAGTCTTCACAAATTTTTGAAAAATATTCATGATTTTTTAGGTAAAACATTGTAAGGTGTACTTGTAAAACTATGTTTTGGAAGCATGTTTATGCATAGGGTCAGTTGAATCTACGAACCATTGCATTAAAATACATCGCTCGCATGTTGTCTTCTTCCTCCAGCCAACGGATTTCTTCATCCACCAACCGCTCTGCCTCTCCACCTCAACCTTCTTGCCTCCCTTCCTCTTCTTCGCCTACGACGGCACGCCTCACTGTCCCTCGCAATGTCATCCTTGCCTTTGGCGAGAGGGCTCTAACTTATTCGGCCGAAAATCAAATCGAGATAGCAGTTGTTGTGCCTAGGAGTTATTGATACAGCCTTATAAGAGGGAAGCGTCCACTTGAAACATCATTCTTTTGTTCTTGTCATCATCTACCGCCACCTAGTCTCGCCTCTTCTCTTCCTACCGTCCAAGGGGGCGCCGATACAACAACATTCCTTGAACGTACCCCTGCGATCGGCGACCTGCACAAGAAGCAACACCGCTGCAAGGAAAAATTCCCCCTCTGATATTTATTTCCTTGATAGATCTGTTTGCCATGTTGTCAAAACTGGAGCTAGATACTATGCTGGTTTTTATCCATATGTAAATTTTGGTAGATTTATCTTGGTCATTCCTGTTGTCTCCTCAAACGCCCGCGGACGCGTCTGGACGCATTCACGGGTTGTGACTGGGCACGTCTCAAATTTCACGAGTTGCATCCGAACATCTCATGCTAGATTCTTAAATCCATACAAAGACATGCAAACGAAATAAACCCATGCACTACGTCGATCACCTAGCTGCTCCTTGTTGGAGATGTCGACGATCTCCGTGCCTGGCTCCAGTAGCATAGAAAGCAGCTGCAGCTCCGGCTTCTCCGGCGCCTCCGCTCCGGTCTCCTCCTCCTCTATCTCGGCGTCGAGTTCAGCGAAGAGTGCGTCGGACACCGCCTGCTCCTGCCGGAGGTAACACCCGGTTGGCCTCCACATAGGCCTTATTCTGGATGGACTCCAAGATGGTCTGCTGCTCCACCATCTCCTCCGATTGGGCAACATCAAACTCCGCCCCCGCCTGCTCCACTCGCTCCTGCTCCGCAGCTCCGGCTGCTCCCTCCATTGGAGCCAGCTCCTCTCCCTCCTCCCCCCCCCCGGCTGCTCTTCCTCCTCCTTCGGCTCCGTAAAGTCCGGAGGCAGCCCAGCAGCGATGCAGGCGGTGCACGCGGCTTGTCTCGCCCAGATCTCCTGCTAGATCTCGTACCGGTGCTCTGGTGTGAGCATTGCGTAGTAGGTGATCTTCCTCCGGACCATGGCGGAGCGCCGGAGCGTGGGTAGAGCGCCGGGTTCGGACTGGCGGCGTGGAGAGTGGGGAGGTGGATGGGCTAGGGTTGCGAGGCGCCGGCCGGCTTAAATAGACAGATTTGGTCTCGGGCAGCAAGCCGGAGCGGCGCCACACGGCGTTCACACCGCGGCGATGGACGCTGCGTCCGTCGAATCGTTGGGTTTCCGAACGAGTCCACGTGGGACCCTATAGTCAGTGCGGCGTGGCGTGTGTTCCCGGGTGCGACTGAGCACCTCCATATCCACTCCATATTTGGACTGGATATGACGGGTGCCGGTCAGCCCGGACGTTTGAGGTCCGTTTGAGGCGCCCGTCTGGCTCAATTTTTGCGACCGGATAGTGATCTAGCGACCCGTCCGGGCGTATAAGACGGGTTTAAGGCACCCGGCTGTAGATGCTCTTACTCTGTTTGTGTTTCTCAGGTGGACGTGCGTTGGGTGCTAGTACAACTGAAGAGCAATCTCATCGATCCCTGTCAGTCTGAAACACTCAACGGAGCGAAAGACTGACTGAGACTGAAACTGAAACTACTCGGAGGCACGCATGTGGACTGGACGCACAAACTGGCGGTCGTTCCAGGGTCTGGCTGGCTCCCTTTCCCACGGCCACCGGTCACGCTTCTTCACATGGCGAAACCGGTCAGTTTCACCTCAACTTCAACACGAGTTTCTCGGTGATTTCCGTTCGAGCTGTGGTCTGTGGAGCAAGTACTCCTACATGTGATTTTTCCGGGAAATCACCACGCACGTAGGCGCTGTTACGTCAACGGTGTTTCTCGTCGTAAACAAAGCGGAAGAAGAAGCAGCGCAATGACGAGCTCGAACACGATCACATGTCGCATCAGACTCTTTATAATATTTATTATTTAATTTAAAGTATAGGACCGTTGTTTGTTTTTCTAGCCCATGAACGCGGGTGCTGCTGCTAATTAAGAGGGTGCTTGGATACGTTTTAGTTCCATGACTAAAAGTAGTGGGACTAAAACTTGTTAGCCTCACCCATGCTTGGATCCAAATACTAAAAAGACTAAAATCAAATTATTGAGCATTTATTATCCTCCAAACCATCCAATCCAGAACTCGCATGTGTTAAAGTAGAGGAATTAAATGAGGAAAGAGAGGGCTAATACATATTTTAGTAGGTTTCCTATGACTAAAAGTTTTTAGCCTCAAGACTAGTCCTAACCTCTCTTTAGTCAGGGTGCTTGGAACTTTAGCCTCTAAAAAAGACTATTTTTAGTCAGACTAAAAATAGTCCCTTGGATCCAAGCACCCTCTAAAATGCCGCGGAAGGTGGTGAAAGTTTGCCATTTATTTGTAATTATACCTGTGCGCGGTAATGTTACTCGATCATGCGTCTTTTCTTCTCCGTCATTCAGGTTCACGCATACAAACCTCTGACAGATGCATCACATGTCTGATCGATCGGATTCAAAATGAGAGGAAAAATACAAATCCCGTGGTATACAGCTGCTGCTTGTGTGTCGAGCCGACCAGCAGGCAAAATGATCTTGTCACCAGTATTTGGATCCACTCGACAAATCTGCAGTAGCATGTCCTCTTACTGTATAGTGCAGTAGTACCTTTTGGCGGTATATGCGCAATCCAGAAATTCCTAGGGGCACACACCTATCCAGCCATGTTAGTTGTCTGATTGTCTCGCGATACGCAAAGTTCTTGGATTTCACACGAGGGTAGTTTCTGAAACTAACAATTTTATACTAGATCATAGCTTATGAAACTTATAATATCGTACCAAGTTTCAAAGTAGGTTCTGAAACTTACGATTCTGTCGGTAGCTCGTACCAATTTTTAGAAGTTGAAATTTTAAAAACTTGTCAAATATATTCAAAATTGGTATGTTCTGGAACTTACGATTATGTTGGTAGCTCGTACCAAGTTATGAAACTTCAAATTTGATAAAATTTTAAAAACTTGTCAAACATACTCAAAATGGATAAGTTTGGAAACCTATGATTCTGTCGGTAGCATGTCGTCTTACTGTATACTCCCTCCATTCCGATGAATAAGGTGTATTTCATTGCGTTAACACAAGATTTTGACCAATAATTACTCTTTTAATTTTTGATTTATGTGATACAAAATCACTATCATAATAAAGTACTTGTTCAACATTTTTTCAAATGCTTGATTAACATTCTTATATACATGATCAACATTTTTTAATATTCTTCTTCGACATTTTTCAAATACCTATTCAATAGTTTTTAAATATTTGTTCAACATTTTTCAAATACTTGTTCAATATTTTTTCAAATGCTTGACTAACATTTTTGTATGCATGATCAACATTTTTTCAAATACTTCTTCAACATTTTTCAAATACGTATTCAACAGATAAATGGGTGCATGCACCTGTCGGCCTAGAGGAAGCAGACTGGGTGCCAATCGGCCAGCAGTGGGCCGACTGGGGCCAATCGGCCAGCAGTGGGCCAACTGGATCCAATCGGTCGGCAGTGGGCCGACTGGGGGCCAATCGGCCAGTAGTAGGCCGACCGGATCCAATCGGTCAGCAGTAGGTCGACTGGGTAATATTTTTTTAAAATATGATTACGGCGTAATATTTCTAAAATTTAATATAAAAAATTTATTATTTAAAAAAATAGCGGTATATTACACCGTCACCCCCGCACCTGTGTGATTCGTAAAAAGCATTCTAGACAGTGTTTCTAGGAGTAAATCTTGATTTATTTTACCACCCCCCTTCCCCCATCTTTTGTCAATCGGCTTCGTCGACATCTAAAGGAGTGGGGAGCCATCCCTTTGTAGTTTTCAGTTCTTGTAGGTCACGGTTTTCCCTAAAGTCTTGGTTCTCCAACGAGGTGGCTACGATGATGATGCATTGTAATAAGGTTCCTTCGGGCTCCTCCTAACTTGACGATTTCTGTCTGATACTAATGAATGGCTAGTTAGGGTAAATGTTGTTGGGTCTGTTGGTTATCTTCGGATCTGGGTAGTTGGTGTGTCCATCAGAGGAAGCAGTTGGCTGGATTTTCTAGCACGACTTCGACCTTTTCTCTTTGTTTGTTTTGTGACAAGGTCTAGGTTCTCCGACCCTTCAGATTGATGGTGAAGGATTGAAAGCATCCGTTGCTTGTGGTGTTTCTCTGACCAATGTTCTTTAATTTCAGTGGTTACCGGATCTCATTGTTCATGGTGAGTGGTTGTTGTGGTCTTCAAAGCCTTGTATGAAAAGATCGTTTGCATATGTCTATTTCGCTTATTGCTTGTTCGATGCAAATCAATGCTTCGGTAGACGATGAACGATCGAAAAAGAAGACGTTAAATATGAGTATTTTTTTGGTGTAATTTTGCATTTTACATGTTGTATTAAGTCAAGTTGTCATTCCATTCCTCTTTTTGGAGGGATACAAAGGGAATTATGAGGATTTAGAAGAACTGCACCTTACAATGTGGAATTTTGTCAAAAAATAAATACACCTTATATAAAGGAACGGAGGGAGTATAAGATACGTATAAGATGCTCTCTGAGGGTCTTTTTTATAAGAAAAAATACCTAACCAAATGAACTATATTATTTATTAATGAACAAGACTGTCAACCAACATAGTGCCCCCTTCGTTCCATGACATCCAATCAGTTCTCCTTGGATTCCATTCCAATCTCCCAATCAGTGAGAAATATATGGTCGGATGAGATCTCGAACGTTGTCCCTCCAACTCAGGCTCAATCGTACCATAATACGTCTGGGCTCAACACTTTTCTTGCTCCAAGACCACCCTCTAGCCCTCATGTAAAATAGATGATAGAATTGTAAACAATCATAGAATGATTTAAGCTGAGGAACATAGAGGTCTCTCCCACAATTTTTGCCATATATACCTCTGGAATAGTCTTGAAATCACACGCCACTAAGCAGTTTTTTAAACCAAGTACGTGGTTTAAGTTTGCTAACGAACACGTCCAACATGACCAAGTGTTTAATGATTATAGTTAACGCCTTAGCAGGTCAAGTGCAACCACCCCTTAAAACTACTTAACCGAAATTAACCTAACCTCCAACATAATAAGGCTTCACGAACGACCGGACCACTGAGGCACTGAGATGGACCAACCGCGTGAAGATCAAGCACACTATATAAGTAGCTGAGACGATGCAGCAATCACAACAACCAACACCACAGACACCAAGAATCTTTCACTGTCTCACGCACGCAGAGCCACTCGCACATTTTTGGCCGGCGATGGAGGTGACCCCGAAGCACACGCAGGCGGTGAGCGGGTGGGCGGCCATGGAGCCCTCCGGCGAGGTGGTGCCCTTCGCCTTCAAGCGCCGGGAGAACGGCGTGGACGACGTCACCATCAAGGTGCACTACTGCGGCATGTGCCACACCGACCTCCACTTCATCAACAACGACTGGGGCATCACCATGTACCCCCTCGTGCCCGGCCACGAGATCACCGGCGTCGTCACCCGGGTCGGCGCCAACGTCTCCGGCTTCCGCCCCGGCGACCGCGTCGGCGTCGGATGCATCGCCGCCTCCTGCCTCGACTGCGACCACTGCCGCCGCTCCGAGGAGAACTACTGCGACAAGGTCGCGCTCACCTACAACGGCATCTTCTGGGACGGCAGCGTCACCTACGGCGGCTACTCCAGCATGCTCGTCGCCCACAAGCGCTTCCTCGTGCGCATCCCGGACGCCCTCCCGCTCGACGCCGCCGCGCCGCTGCTGTGCGCCGGGATCACCGTGTACAGCCCCATGAAGCAGCACGGGATGCTGCTGGGCGAGCCCGGGCGGCGGCTGGGCGTGGTCGGGCTGGGCGGGCTCGGCCACGTCGCCGTCAAGTTCGGCAAGGCGTTCGGGCTCAAGGTCACCGTCATCAGCACGTCGCCGGCCAAGGAGCGCGAGGCGAGGGAGAGCCTCAAGGCCGACGACTTCGTCCTGAGCACCGACGAGAGGCAGATGCACGCCATGGCTCGGAGCCTGGACTACGTGATCGACACGGTGTCGGCGCAGCACTCGCTGGGGCCCATCCTGGAGCTGCTCAAGGTGAACGGGAAGCTGGTGCTGGTGGCGGCGCCGGACAAGCCGGTGGAGCTGCCGTCCTTCCCGCTCATCTTCGGGAAGAGGACGGTGAGCGGGAGCATGACGGGGGGCATGAAGGAGACGCAGGAGATGATGGACCTGTGCGGGGAGCACGGCATCACCGCCGACATCGAGCTCGTCTCCACCGACGGGATCAACGACGCGCTGGCCAGGCTCGCGCGCAACGACGTCCGCTACCGCTTCGTCGTCGACGTCGCCGGCACTGGCTCCAGGCTCTAGTCACCAGACTCTGGCTTGCTGCTCGTTCCGTCAGAAAGAAAGGATGGGTACCCTACTTCATTTTCAGATCAGTTCAGTTTCAGAGTATGATAGGAGGAAGTCCGTAATTCTGTCGGCATCCAATTGGACAGGACAACGTTCTTAATTTGTCTTCTGCAATTAAATTGTGGTAAAGTGCCACAAAAAAGGGAATTTCATCGACATCTGTATTATATATTTATTTTACTGTTTTGTATCTATATGTCAATATCTCATTGAGTTGTCAAACCTCAAGAAAAAATGATTAACTTGCGACCCACATAAAGATAACTTTTTTTAACACAAGACGGACATAGACGCTCATACATACACGCACCTCACATATACTCCCTCCATTCCTAAATATTTGTCTTTTTAAAGATTTCAAATAGACTATCACATACAGATGTATATAGACATATTTTAGAGTGTAGATTCACTCATTTTGCTTCGTATGTAGTCACTTGTTGAAATCTCCTGAAAGACAAATATTTAGGAACGGAGGGAGTATGACATCCTAGCCCTATGAGTACTTTCTTGGGACCAAACTGACAGATCATCTTGAGATTGACGAAATCGTCACAGATGTATTATCAGTCGATGGAGACATCTCCTCTCATTGAACGCGCGTAAAGATAGTTGGCTAGTAATGCATCCATCTAATACTAGTGTCACCACGAGCAATTTTGGTGAAGTATCCCACCCACGTTAGAACATGTATCATTGCAAGATGCGGTCGCGATAGCACGATAGTTATCATACTTCCGCACATATGGTCATGAAAACTATTGTGCACTAATTACAGGATATCTTGTGTTAAGGCTAGTTGATTGTGGAATACAAAGAAGGATGACTGTTGCAATATTGCGGTTTTAGGAGGGAGGTTTGATTTTGTTTGTTGGTAATGTTTAAGTGCTTGGCCATATTGGTTTCTTCCAATTCGGTCCTCTACTTCTTTATTACGGTAGTTTCAAACAAAACACAATTATTCAAAGTAAGCCGTAGATCACAAAGCAGGAAGTGAAAATCACCCGACTCTTAATGATCATATGTGTGTGTAAAACCATATATTTGGTCTCTATCCAACAATGTCTGACATAACTATTTACCCCACACAGCAATCTCTTAGTAACTTATTCAATATATCCCCTTGATAGTCGAAAGCTATATTTCAAATATTTCAAAAGTTTGCATATTTATGATATTTTTTGTAGCATATCTGATGCTCAAAGTTGTACGATGCCAATATCACCAACATATATAACACTCCAAACCCATTGTAGTACATGGCCTATGTAGGCATTGGAACTTAACTCCTCGCAACATGAGATATAGTCACGACGCGAGTACAACTCGATACCACATGTTGTAGCGCAAGGTGTACACCCACTATCTCGAATCCGTTAGCTACCTCTTTGTCTCTATCATTGTCACTATATACGAAGGTTTAGTTGGGTACAAAATGTTTAGATAAAGTTGTAGCTGTGCTTATTTTCGTAGTTGCCATTCACGATGTACAAGTACATGATGGTTGTCCTCTGATTATTTCAGTGACATTAATACAATATTGCAGTGTAGTTGTACTTTGTGTTTGGACATAGTAGTTAGTTGATGCTAACGGCTCTCATTAGGATCTTCTTTATCCAGGTGCATCTTGCTAAGATAGATACCAAGCACCAAGTACTAACATGACTACTACTCGTAGCATAGTCAATAATTGCATCGCACGGGCTCAATACATATTAAGTATATAAGTGTATATCATTAAGATTATGGTGTTGAGTTGATAATTTTAATAGGGATGGTTTGTGAACATAAAACTTTCATTACACATGCTAAAAAAGATATATATCGTATCATCTTATAAGCTTCATATGGTTTCACATATCTCTATAGAAGGATCCCTTGGTGATAACCTTCTCGAGATTACCTTTTTCTTGAAGCAAAACCTTCTACAGACAACCAACCAGCTCTTTATAACGTCATATATCTAGGAATGGAGGGAATACATAGGGAAGGAAAGGGTAAAGCTTATTGAAGTGATTATTATTCATTGTTTCATAAATGTAAAAAAGGTACCCCCTTTCAATTTGTAGAAAATGATTTCCAAGTTGAATCGTCTCGAGTCCATTTAATTTATGAATTTCTAAGAAAAATAAGGTAGCAATAACATGTCGAAAGCAGGTCTTGGCAGTAGTACAACACAAGGAGATAACTTGATGCTCGCTGCTCTTGGACGCCAGGTGCCCTTGCTAGATATCATAAAACTCTTCATGATGCATTTGTTCTTCAGGTGACAGTTCTACTGGGATTAGAAAGAAAAGGAAATTAAGGGATCGGGACATTAGGTATCAGACGGTAGACTCAAACATAAGAGAAGGCATACAAATTCCGTGGCAACCACAAGTAAGTATGATACATATGTTCCAGCATACAAATTAAGTGACAAATTACAGAATAGAAACATCCTAGTTTATCCAATAAAAGTTGTTAAACTAGAGCTCCTAAAATAGCCTACTGAATCAATCATATATAGTACCTTTAACACATTCAACAGTTCTACGATCATAGGGATAGGGTGTGTGTGTCCATTCATAGGGTGAGTGTCGTGGTTTTGTCACGGCAGATGTCCTAGAAAAAGGACTTAGTCGTGGAGCTATCGCTATGGGTTAGCTTGAAGGGGTTAAAGCGGACACAAGGACGCAAGAGAGTTTATACTAGTTCGGCCCCTTCAATGAAGGTAAAAGCCCACTTCTAGTTGTGATGGAATTGATGAGTGTTTCGATGACTAGGGAGCGAATAAGCTTCGCCTATGTCTCGATTCGTTGTCTGTCGTCCTTGAACCGCCGCCGGGTCGTCCCCTTATATACATGGGTGACGCCTGCCGGTTCAGAGAGTCCCAACACCGGTTCATACTCGTATCCGGGTTGGTCTCTCCTTGTTCCTAACTCATATTACAAGTATGTGCACAAAGCTGATGTACGGCTACAGGTTGTAAACCGACTACGGGCCCTGGGCCTTTATCTGCCTCTTTGGGCTTTAACACCTTTGAACTACTGATGGAGTTAATCCGGCCCAGGTAGGCCGGTTTATGCCCAGTGGTAATATCCCCAACATTAGGCCCCAGATTGATTTGAACAGGTTCATGTCAATCCTTAGCAAAAATCTTCGTCTTCAACATCTTCTTGTAGTTGTTGAACCGCCGTGACGTCATCTTCTCTGTTTGCTGTAAACCGGCATGACATCATCTGTCATAAAGAAAACATCCATGATATCTTCTTGTTTAATAGATTCGCAATGACCGAGGTGACCGCCCTACTTCCAAAATCTGCGGTCCCTTGATTCCCGTGCCTGACACATGTCCTTTGCCTTATAAATAGGCCCGAAGGGTCATTTCTTTTCTTCCCTTCGTTCCCTTCCTCTTCGTCTTCCTCGCGTCGCCAGTCTCAGAGCTCCGCCGCCGCCGTCGTCTTCTGCATCACCCTTGGCCGCTGCATCAACTTGAACGCGCCAGAAAGCCGCGGTGACCTTCCGCGTTTTCCTCAGCTCTGGTAGGTCTTCTGTTCTTCTCAATATAGATCTGATCTAGGGCTTCGTGTTCTTGCGGTGTTCATCACTTGTTCATACTCATGTATTAGCTCCTGGATGCACATGTAAACCCTTGCTTTGTGTAGCAGTAACTTTCAGTATCCGCCGCTAGTTTCCTGCCCAAAACCATAGATCTCACATATACTTCTGCTCATTGATTCAATACTGTTCTGCTTTGATCTTCGACTATTTTTCTTATTTTCTGAACTTGCTTCAGATCCAATGCCGTAATAAGATCTTGTGAAACCTGTTTCTGCATACTTAACCATCCGCAATCTCAATTGCTTCAATGTTTAGGTCAGGCGGTTTAACCTTATAGAAAATTTTCCAAACCAGTATATGCCATTAGTCCCCTTGTTGAACCGCCAGATGTAGGTTGCTTCATGAAACTCCGGTTTAGATAGGGTTGTTTCCGGTTTAACATTGTACATACCAGTGCATTTTAATCAATGCATTTTTGAACCGGGATCTTTTACCTTGTAGATTCCGTCATGGCCAAGCAAGTGTATGAGTGCAATTGGGTTCCTTCTCGCGTCACAGAGGCTGAACTGGACGATTTAGTCCTAATTGGTGCTTTAGGCAGTAAGGATACAATCCATTGGAGGGCTCCTGGCAAAGAATGCCCTCCCTCACCTCGAGAAGGAGAGGTTGTTGTTTTCGTAGATCACTTAGCCCGTGGCTTTAAGCCGCCCGGTTCTAAATTTTACCGGGATGTCTTAGCCGATTTCCAGCTCCATCCACAAGATACTGGCCCCAACTCTGTTACAAATATGTGTCACTTCCAAGTGCTCTGTGAAGCGTTCTTTCAAGAGGAGCCCACAGTGGAACTGTTCAGATACCTATTCCATCTAAACTGTCGTACTGAATTTACTGATAGCTCCAATACGGAGTTGGGTGGTGTGGCGATTCAGAAAAGGAAAGAGGTCACATACCCTCACGCAAAACTGCATAGCCACCCCAAAGAATGGAATCAGACATGGTTCTACTGCAAAGACACCTCCCCTGCTGGTGAGAATCCCTTGCCTGGCTTTCGACCAGAGCGGCTCAGCAACACACATCCTTCTCCACAAAGATTGACTGCACAGGAGAGAAGTAAATATGCTCCTCAGCTATCAAAGCTCAGAGCTTTTATGGCCAACGGTTTAACAGGGGTTGATCTTGCTCGCTGTTGGATATCATGGAGCATACTGCCTCTTAGTCTGCGCTCCGGTTTGATGTGCCAGTATACTGATCGTGTTGATGACCCACTGCGACACTCAAGACTCCAGCTCTCTGGTGAAGAAATCACAGAGGCTGTGCGTAAGATACTGAATGAACCGGAACACATCTGCGCCAGAACTGGCATGCTTCCCTTCTGTGCCACCAACAAACCGCCAGCTGTAAGACTTTGCCTTTCCCTTTACTGAATCTGTTATTGATATGGCTGGTCATTGTTTTTAATATCAGTGTCTCCATAATTAGGGCGATGATCGGTTTTGGAGCAAAAAACTACCGCAGGAGAAGCCAGAAAAACCAGACAAACCGGAAAGAGCAGCCCGGCAAAAGACTAAAGCTGTGAAGAAGACTGCCCATAGGAAAAGAACCACCGCCTCTTCTAATCCGGCTCCTGACGATGAGGTTGATAATCCGGATTTTGAGGTAGAGCTTGACTCACTTGGTTTATTTTTCATGCGTCTTATTGATGATGATATTTGTCAGGATGATGTCGAAGCCAGCCACGCGGATGTTGCCGAGGTAATTATTCTCTCTTCCGATTCAGAAACCTTGCCTTCACAAAAAATCCGTCAGGCAAACCGGAAAGTTAAATTTTCTCATCCTCTTGCTTATTTGGATCCTAAACTTCTTATGAAGACCCAACAACACGAAGCTCGCCGCACCACCTGGCACAGCGGCCAAGTAGTTACCTCCGCCGGTTTACCGAACAGTCTGGTTCGGAAACGCCATTCCGAGGTCTCTAATTTGCTTGTCAGTGCTTATCCTAAAGCGGGCTGCTTTCGTCAACCTCTTACTCCATCTGACTCCAATTATCAGGTTACTTCCCACTCATCTTCTGGCGAGTCATCGGCTACTCAGCTCCCACCGCTCAAAACGGTGTTTGGGTAAGCTATACTTATTGCAATGTTTGCAGTACATTGCCTTAGAACATATTCTGTATTTGATTTTGTTATCCTTCTTAGGGCCAAACCTAGGCCAAGCAAGAAGGCCCGCCTGGACAAAGCGGCCGAAGAGGATGTCGTTCTTGAAGCGGACAAGACACCCAACGCTAAAGCGGCTATTCCTGAGGATATTCCCAATGATCCACCGCAACAAGATGATGATCTTATTGCAGAAGAGAGACCCACCGACACCTCAGATCCTACCCATCAGCCTACAGGTTCCATCCGGATTGAAAGCTCCACCGGTCCAGCAAAGCCTACTGACAAGCCAACAGCTCCAGTGCAAACCGGCGGTACCAAAGATGATGAGGTTGTCATTACTGGTACTGGCCATACTGAGCCAAACAATCCTGTCGCTTTATCCAAACATTCTGCCAAGGAAGAACTTGCTGCCTTTGGTAAAGGCAAGTGGAACGCTGATCTGACGACTTACGCTGCTCTGAACGCCCAAGATATCCGTTCCGGCTATCTGAACTGGCTGTATACCAGCCGTGACTATGAAGCCGGTCTGGTCAACATGATGAAAGACAAATATGAGGTAATTTCCATATGCTCCTTCTTACTTTTATGCTTCCATTCCTGACTCTCCTAGCCCCCAAGGGCCGGTTTGGAATATTGTTTCAAACCGGGACTTAAATAATATAAATCTTGTTGCTTTGCAATTTGCTGATGTAGCCCCCAAGGGCCGGTTCAACTTTAGCGTAGTTAAACCGGTACTTTAAGTAATTGAAACTGCCGTATCAGAATATATATGATCAAATAGCCATCAGCCCCCAAGTGCCAAGTTGAATACTTGTATTGATCTTGGGACTTTGTAAACAATCGAAAGATGAAGGGGTAAATCGAGGGCCGCTTTAGATCAAATATGCATTAGCCCCCAAGTACTGAGCGCATAACTTGTTATGTGGTTGATACTTGAATCCTTCTACCAGTTTGCCGAAGCATATATCTGTATGCATGCAGGCGGAGCTGAAGACGAAAGAGAACCAAGTCATCGATCTTCAAGAAGCCCTGAAAACCCAACAAGCTGAAACCTCCAAAGCAAAAGAGGAATTGGCCAGTGCTTTAAGCGCCATGGAACAACTTAAGGAAAACTTCAAAAAAAACGGGCGGACTGGGCCACTGAGAAATCCGCTTTGATCAAACGAGCAGAGGATGCTGAGGCTGCACTAAAACCAGTGGCAGATGAACTGACCAGCATAAAGCGGCACGTGCATTGCCATGACTGCTGCTATCTTTGGTAAGCCAGTTTTCCTACTGAATTGGCTCTGCCTTCTGACAAAGTCGCTGACTTATTAACCCTTTATGGTATTTCAGGGACACGCATTGGTCACTTGGGGTCAGATGTACGGAAGAAGCTAAAAGCCGCCTATACATTGGTTGAACAATTGTATACTGGTGCCTAGCGGATCATCTGTACCGCCTCTCATAACAAACCGGCGCCTACTTTGATTCAAGATACTCTGATGAAACTATCGGTGCTTCCTGCCCGGATTGAAGAGCTAAAGAAATCTGCTGCTCGAATCGGCGCAATCAATGCTTTAATCCGGGCAAAAGCCTGGGTGCCGGATTTTGATCCTGTTGAAGCGGCTCAGGGCTATCCCAGCTTGAAGGAAGACGGATCAGAATTCGGTGAAGCGGATCTGCGAGTGATAAACCGGGAGGTGCGTCCACTAGCTTGTCAGTTGGCTGAGGAAGCAGAGTTGTCTCGTTATCAAGCACAATATGACAGTCAGAACAAGCGAATAGCTGCGCCAATCCATGAATCGGAAAATCTGATTCCTCCAATCCGTAAGCATACTTATGCTCCCGATATTGACCCGTCCTTGCTGATCCACGATGAAGCTGTTTTTCAGGCATTAATGGGAATCGACTGGACAACTATGGATTTCCAGTCACTGGGTAGGGATACGGAGGCTGAAGCGGCGCAGGACGACCCACAACCATCAGGCCAGGCTGGTGACCAAGCTTGAACCGGACGCCGGTTTAAAACTGCCTCTTCTTCGCGAAAAACAATTATATTATTATGGGCACCATGTTGCCTTGTAATAGGCTAGCTGATACCTTTGATGTTGATATGCCTTCGTGCATAATTTGTTCTTCATGTGGCAATGAACTTTCCAAAACACTTTCTGAAATGAAAAATTCGTCAAGTGCCACCGCGGTTGTACCGTCAGGTGGAATATGATGTCTGCATATATGAAATCAAAACAAAATTTTAAGTATGACCAAATTTTGAGATACATAATGCCTGCCGTCATTGAGCATGAAGTTGGCTTGGCCAATCTTGAAGCGGAGTTTTGCAAACCCATACTGTTGGAGGAGATAACAGCTCCTGTATATATATATGACGCTCGTTTACCATGTAAACCGTGCCGGGTTACGATAAATACCGTGTTACTCCATAAGAGGATGTTAACAACGCGGATTAAACCGGTCAAATAGCCTCCGGATTGACGTGAACTGTGTTCCGTCAATTGAAAAAAAAATTGTCGGTTTAAGAAACACAATAAAAAGCAAAAAACCCCCCTTCAAAGAAAAGTATGAAGCAAAAGCAACGAAAAAACGTTTGCCAAAAAAGACTTATTTAAGCTGATCAAATGGCGTAACCATGGCCAAACACGACCAAGCTCCCGTTAGGTGTAACTATGGTTCTAGTTAGCCAGGTCCCCAAGTGATTCTTGTGGCATTTTATGCCGACCAAATGGCGTGGTCATGGTTCGGGTTCGACCAAGCCCCCAAGTGATTCTGTGGCCTTAGGCCGATCAAGAGGCATGACTGGTTCAGACATGACCAAGTCCCCAAGTGATCTGGTGGCTTTCGCCTATCAAGAGGCATGGTATTGGTTCGGACACGACCAATCCTCCAAGTGATATAACACGATGCTTTTAGCAAAGCGAACTCAAGGGGTAAACCGAAGGCCGCTTTAGAGCAACTCCGTGTAACCTCACATGATGTAAAAGAACAGATACCCCGCTTTAGCTGAGGTTCCGGTTTATTTTACTTAATCATAATATATACATTGTATGTACATAAGTATAGCCAATGGCTCAGGTATAGTAAGGCCGAAGATGAGCTATATTCCACGGCCTGTTAGTCTCCTCCTCTGATGTACGTGAGTCCTTATGCTCTCGAATATCGATCAGATAGTATGACCCGTTGTGCAGATTCTTGCTGACCCCGAAAGGCCCTTCCCAAGGTGGGGATAGCTTATGCATATCAGTCTGATCTTGGATGAGCCGAAGCACCAAATCTCCTTCTTGGAAGGCTCTGGTTCTGACTCGGCGACTGTGATAACGACGAAGATCCTGCTGGTAAATCGCCGACCGGGCGGCTGCGATGTCACGCTCTTCATCCAACCGGTCCAAAGCATCTTGTCGTGCTGTCTCGTTGTCCGCTTCAACATAAGCCGTGACACGAGGTGAGTCATGACGGATATCGCTGGGGAGAACCGCCTCCGCTCCATAAACCATGAAGAACGGTGTGTATCCTGTTGATCTGTTGGGTGTTGTATTGATGCTCCATAACATAGATGGTAATTCTTCTACCCAACAACCCGACGTTCTCTGTAAAGGAACCATGAGCCAGGGCTTGATGCCTCTCAAGATTTCTTGATTAGCTCTTTTTGCTTGACCATTGGACTGTGGATGTGCCACTGATGAAACGTCGAGCCGGACGTGCTCCCGTTCGCAGAACTCCTTCATAGCACCTTTGGATAAATTGGTACCATTATCTGTGATAATACTGTGCGAAAAGCCAAATCGGAAAATCACCTTTTTGATGAACTGAACCGCTGTGGCCGCATCACACTTGCTAACAGGTTCTGCCTCCACCCACTTTGTAAACTTGTCCACCGCCACCAGGAGGTGGGTCTTCTTATCTCTGGACCTTTTGAAAGGCCCAACCATATCTAGCCCCCAAGTCGCAAACGGCCAAGTAATTGGAATCATCCTCAATTCTTGAGCCGGTACATGAGCACGTCTTGAAAACCTTTGGCAACCATCACATCGTCTAACCAGATCCTTCGCATCAGCATGAGCAGTTAACCAATAGAAACCATGGCGAAACGCTTTAGCCACCAGAGATTTTGAACCGGCGTGGTGACCACAATCTCCTTCGTGGATCTCCCGCAAAATTTCACGGCCTTCTTCAGGAGACACGCAACGTTGAAAAGCTCCTGATACACTGCAATGATGCAACTCACCGTTGATGACAGCCATGGACTTGGATCGCCGGATTATCTGCCGGGCCAGAATCTCATCTTCTGGCAACTCGCCCCGGTTCTTGTACGCCAGATAAGGAAGCGTCCAATCCGGAATAACATGAAGAACTGCCACCAATTGAGCCTCCGGATCAGGAATGGCCAAATCCTCTTCACCAGGGATCTTCACCGACGGGTTGTGCAGCACATCCAGAAAAACATTGGGTGGGACCGGTTTGCGCTGAGAGCCCAACCGGCTTAAAGCGTCCGCCGCTTCATTTTTCTGCCGGTCCACGTGGTCCACCTGATAGCCTCTGAAATAACCTGCAACAATATCGACCTCACGAGGATATGCTGCCATGAGTGGGTCCTTGGAGTCCCAAGTGCCAGACACTTGCTGAGCCACAAGGTCCGAATCACCGAAGCACTTAACTCGACTTAGATTCATCTCCTTAGCCATCCGAAGACCATGGAGCAAGGCTTCATACTCAGCTGCATTGTTAGTGCAAGGGAACATTAAACGGAGAACATAACAAAACTTATCACCTCGTGGCGAGGTTAATACGACTCCAGCCCCCGAGCCTTCCAACTGCCTGGATCCGTCAAAATAGATGGTCCAATACGTATGATCCGGCTTTTCTTCAGGTGCTTGCATTTCCGTCCAATCATTGATGAAATCAACAAGTGCTTGAGACTTAATCGCTGTCCGAGGCACATATTTCAAACCGTACGGCCCCAGCTCTATAGCCCACTTTGCAATCCGGCCAGTTGCTTCCCGGTTTTGAATGATATCTCCCAAAGGAGCAGAACTGACCACCGTAATTGGGTGCCCTTGGAAGTATTGCTTAAGCTTCCGGCTTGCCATAAAAATTCCGTACACCAGCTTCTGCCAATGCGGATACTTTTGCTTGGACTCAATGAGTACCTCGCTGATATAATAGACCGGACGTTGAACCGGATGCTCCTTACCTGCCTCCTTTCGTTCCACCACAACAGCCACGCTGACCGCACGAGCATTAGCAGCAACATATAGCAGTAACGGCTCCTTGTCAATGGGAGCGGCGAGCACAGGCGAATTGGCCAATTGCCGCTTTAAGTCCTCAAACGCTTCATCAGCAGCAGAACTCCAGACGAACTGATCCGTCTTCTTCAACATCTGATACAACCGGTTCATACTTGTATCTGGGTTGGTCTCTCCTTGTTCCTAACTCATATTACAAGTATGTGCACAAAGCTGATGTACGGCTACAGGTTGTAAACCGACTATGGGCCCTGGGCCTTTATCTGCCTCTTTGGGCTTTAACACCTTTGAACTACTGATGGAGTTAATCCGGCCCAGGTAGGCCGGTTTATGCCCAGTAGTAATATCCCCAACAGTGAGTGTATGCGCGTGTATATGAGCGCTTGTGTATGTACTGACGTTAGAAAAACACATTCAACAGTTCTACGAAACGGTGCAATGGCAGATGAGATGAGCTACTTATAAACAAAGTTGGTGTTTAAAAAAATCATGAGTTCAATTTTTTTTTGTTTTTAGAAAAATGTTTAAAATGTTAAAAAATGTTTCCGGTTACAGTTTTATTCTCACAAACTAAACAAATGTTTGGCAATTTCAATAAATGTTCACGCTTTTGAAAAAAATGTTCATAATTTCAAGACATGTTTCCACTATAAAAAAATTCAAAAAATGTTTGCATTTTTCAGAAATGCTTGGGATTTAAAAGAACTCTCTCAAAATGTTCACACTTTTAAAAAAACATGGTCGAGTTGTTGAAAATTTTGTCTGATTTTCAAACATTACTTGCTTTTCCAAATTTTGTTCACAATTTCTAATGCATGTTCAAAAAATTTCAAAGACTTCTCGGATTCTGCTTTGTAGATTTGCTCTTAACCTTGCGCGCACCTCATTTGTCACCAAACCTTGTCAGCTCCACTGATTAGCTACTCCCCTTCACCAACTGGAGGTCCGGTGTTTGAATCCTGGCGAGTGTGCGCTGCTTTCTTTAACGAAATCGCACCGCTGTACTACGGTATGGGCGAACACACGCTCTCTCTATAGTGGCCATCATTGGGCCACCCAGTCGCCTCATCCAGATCCGGGAGACCAGAACCATGGACCATTCAATTGACTCTTGGGCTTTAGAAATAGTTGGGCTTGTTACACCGATCTGGAATTTAGATTGTAAACAAATGTCTAATTTTTATATTTGCATACTTGACGTAAAATTGATGTCGTTAGACTGAGGTCACTAATTAGACACTTTAGCTATATGTAAGTCGCCTTATTTTTAAATTTGGGTAAATTGATTTTCTCGCCCTTGATTCTTTTGTCAAGATACATGTTGTTATTTTTCCTTGTGTTTTTAATGACTTCTCGGTTTGATTGCACTATTATATGTGTGTCATTTACACTAGAGTGTGAAAATTGTACTCTTATATGCTTATTCTTTTCATATTAAGAAGTGCAAAGTTGTGTGCAAGCTTTTAATTTTTTTTTAATTTTCTTTCTTCTTAAAAGGTAACACCAATGCCATTAATTTATTCTTTATTAGAAAACTTTATTATGTTGATCTTTCTTTATTTTTTATTTCATTTTCTTTTTAGGTAATGCAAATTCCACTAATTTATTTCTTATAGGAAACTTCTTTTTTTCTGAAATTCCACTACTATGCTTCCATATTACAGAAAATACAATTTATGCGTAAATTATATGCAACTTTTATCAATAATTTTTATTTCCTGAATTTTATTTCTTCCTAAAAGGCATTACCTATATTAGCAACTAGACAATTCCCCGCGCGTTGCTGCGGGAATTTGTTGTAGATTTTCAGATGACATTCACATATCAAATAATAAAACATTTGATTCAATGATATGAAACATAATGACCTTTATTTTCAGAAATCTATTGTTCAAATTTATTGGTCACATTTGAAAGCTATAAATACAAATTCTTTTGCGTTCTTTATTTTTGAAATTGCATATGTGTATTTGTTCCGAGCTTCCCTTAGTAAAACAGTAAAGAACATGACTGATTATTGTTCGAAGAATTAGGTGGCATCCTGGATAAGATGTTTACGTTGTTAATTAAAATAGATGGAGTAAGGCAAAAAAAGTGATATGAAAAATAGAGAGCGAACCAATATTCAGTACTTTCTGCTTATGTTGTTTATCTGTATCTGTACTGGCTATCCATCCATGGTTGAAATGATGAAGTGGTAAGGAGAAATAAGGTTCCATATCTTTTCTCGGTAATAATAATTATGAAGGTAAAAGACTTCATAGTGTGACCTTGGAAATGCAAAAACTTCAAATCACAACACGTAATGTCATTGCCTCCAAAGGTAAACATAACGCATCCAAGCAACTATTATATCATTTTTTTTAGTAATAAGCCATTTGACACCACATATAGAGATCTAGGATTTGAAAACAAATTGCACAATCGTTCAGATCATATCGGAAAGTAAGAACTGCTAATAAGTTGTGGGCATCGCACACCATAGTACTGGATTCTCGCTAATAAACAAAGACAAAGATACAAAAGGATTTAAAACAAACTGTAGACAAAGTGAAATGGTAAGACAACATACTTTAGTACAATCATAGTCCATTGTTGCCAAATAACACAACCATAGTAATCGCATCTTTTTGAATGTCCAGCTACTGCTGCCAATACATGGAATATATTTATTTAGAAGTAAAACATGGATTGCAGTCCTTTGTTGTATATTTTTCTTAGTGGAATTATTCCACTTGTCCTGAAATGTTTCCTGGTTTCTTGTTGTTTGTAGTGCTGCCCAAAGATATAATGGCAAATAAATATAACTAATTGGTGGATACAATGGGGGATATAATTAACTGGGCCAGGTGGTAAAGCGTATCTCTAGTTACCAGATCATACTTACCATGATGGGTAGTGTCATCACACTTATGAGCTTACCAGGTTGAAGAGAGCTCAGACCGCAAGAATTGACAAATTATAAAAAGACATGGGTAGTTATACGTGTGCAAAATAGTTTGATACTTACATTCAGGTTGCTAGTAGTCTTAGTTGTAATGCAATACCCTGCAAATAAAAAATATAAACAGAAAGATCAGTTTGCAGTGCTGCAGCTCAAATTGATATATCCACAAATGCCTGCCAAGCCAAATGCCTGGTCTGATCCTAAAAAAAAGCAAAAAAAAAAGAAGAATACTATTCAGAGCAGGGATAGGCTAGTCCGGCATGACTACTGATAGTTCTTGCTCCGAAAGAAAAAAACATTGCTTAGTATCACTCCGTCCGAAAAAGCTTGTCCCAAGCTTGTCTTTCAAATGGATGTATCTAGCACTAATTTGGTGCTAGATACATCCATTTGAGGGACAAGTTTTTTCGGACGGAGGGAGTATTCTCTATTCCTAGACCTGCTCTTTTGTTATCTAGATGTCATGGTGCGTAGATGGCATTAGTGAAAAGTAATAATTGTCGGTACACCATATCTGTAATATTATGAAGTACTCGTCCAATGAAGCTAAACAAAATGCACTCTTACCTTGCCATTTGCTGTAGAGAACTGAACATTACTGAATGTTTGTTCATCTTTAGTTTACAGACCAAGATTTACTGAACACCAACCTAAGTGAAAAGAAAGTGTAGCAGGACTTAAAATTCATAGACAGAGAAGAAAAAGAACGGCAATATGACATAGAAACATGTAAGGAACATTTAGTACGTCGGCCATATCATACCAATCTGCAGCATCTCAGACACCAACCTATACTTTGAGCTTTGCATCGGTCAAGATAAGATTTTTGCAAGACAGTTAGCTGATGCAGTTCTAGTCACAACAATTCTAAATCTCTAGATTTAAGAGCCGGACTCATAAAAACTGGATGGGACGTCACGAGGAAGAGGCTGAGGGGGTACCTGGTACAGAGAGGGGAGGCAATACCGGGGAAGCAGGTGTGTTCCTGCCAACACGTGCATCACCAGCAAGCAATGGGCGTCCGCAATGGAGGCTTCAAATTCGGACCACCGTGAAGGTTGATGATTATCGAAGGACGAAACTGACGACCCTCGAGCATATCTTTGGTACCAATTGAGTCGTGGGCATCCACAACTTAATAGGGTGGGTCTGTGGGGGGCAATTGCGGCAGTTAGTTGAGCGTGTGGAGGCAGGAGTAAATCCATCCTGCTTTTTACATAAACCATTTGTTTCTGCTGCAATGGAGATTCAAGAAGACGAAGAGGAAGACAGGCTGCCGTAGGGAAGATAAGAGGTTGAGATGTGGAATCCTTACGGGGGGAGGGGGGATTAAAGAATGTTGCCCTACTTAGTGGAGAAGAAAGGAAGCAGAGGAGGCATGCAATTGGAAAGTAAAAGAAGGAAGCAGAGGGGGGGCGCCTGCGTTGGGGGAGAAGGAAGAAGCAATGTGTACCGAAACCTTCAGGAAATAGAAACCGATGGTGGGACCGGAAAAAATACAGATTTCTTACAGAAAAAATGATGAGGAAACTCAAAAAATGATGAGGTGGAAGGCTCCTGATGTGGATAGGCTGCATGTCAAGACAATAGGATAGTGGGGATGAACTATTTAGGTATTATAGATTCATCTTTCTTAGAAAACAACATTATTTAGATTTCAATTTTTCTTCTTCTTTAAGCTAATACCAATGTCACTAATATATTCCTTCTTATAGAATCTTTTTGTGCGAAAAAAGTTACTATTATATGCATGGTCTTGAATATGATAAAAAGAACAATTTCTATGTAAATTATGTGCAAATTTTGTCTTAATTTTCTTTTTTTAAAGGGTAATACCAATGATGTTAATTCATTTATCTTAGAGAACTTCATTATTATATTTTTCTAGTTTTTCTTTTATTTTCTTTATGCTTAAAGATAATACCATAGTCATTAAATCATTCATTCTTAGCAAAATTCATTATTTTGATTTTGTATTTTTATTTCATTTTATTTCTTCTTCTTTTTTTGCGAATAATTCATTTTATTTCTTCTTAAAGGATACTCCCTCCGTCTGATATATAAGGGCGTTTTTGACACTACACTAGTGTAAAAAATGCTCTTATATTATGGGATGGAGAGAGTAATACCAAAGGCACTGATCACATTCTTTCTTAGAAAACTTCCGATCTATTCAACTATCAAGGTAGTATAAAGAAAACCAGAAGTAAAAAAATACATCCAGGTCCGTAGATCACCTAATGATGACTACAAACCATAGAACGAGCCGAATGCGTGCCGCCATCATCGCCCATTCCTCATCAGAGCCGGACAAACCTTATTCTAATAGACAGTTGGACGTCGTCGTGTTAAGGACCAATAGGATCAGTGCATCAGAAGAGCAACTGTCTCCATGAAAAGAAGCATAGATCGTAAGAGTCGAACCTGTAGACACGACCGAAGAACGGATCCGTGTGGATCCATCGTAGACAACCTACAACCGAATTCCATGAGATCCGTTGGAGACAAACCTCTACACGCGCTTCGACAATGCTAGAAGCACCTTCTGAATGGGGGCTAGGTGAGGAGAATCTTATTCTATGAAGTATACACTTTACAGTAGGTGAGTCCATTGGTAGGTTTGACCCAAATAATTTTTTATCGACCGGATACCTCTTGTTAAAGTCACTCTGATCTTCTCTCATAGTGACTAATGACATATTGCATGTGTGACACTCGTCACAAATCACGAGTTTTGCGTCCTTGTTGTTGATTCGTTTTCTTAAAACATTTTATCTCTTAGACATTGTGTCCAAATCACGAGTAATTTGCGAAGTCCGACTATAGATGCTATAACATGCCAAGCTAGCTTATGTGCAGGTGTGCTTTTGAGCAGGACCGTCTGGAAGTACTGTCAGCTAGCTAGCATGCAGTTCAAGGGTATACGTGCATGCATGAATGGGGCAAGTAACTTAAATTAAATTTGAGTAAAGGGTGAAAAAAGTTATATACAAAAAAGGAATGTTAATTTTTTTCAGAAAAACTTTCGATCTATTCAACTATCAAGATAGTATAAAGAACACCAGAAGTAAAAAAATACATCCAGGTCCGTAGACCACATAATGATGACTACAAATAATAGAGCGAACTGAAGGCGCGCCAATATCATTGCACATTCCTCATCGGAGCTGGGCAAACCTTGTTTTAGTAGACAGTTGAGAAGTCATTGTGCTAAGAACCCATAGAATCAGCGCATCAGAAGAGTAACTGTCGCCGACGAAAAGAAGCATAGATTGTAAGAGCATCTCCAACCGTTGTGCCCCCAGGAGCCGTTGTGCCCCGGCGCTAACTTTGCATTTGGGTGCAAAAAAATTCCAACCGTTCTGCCCCCAGGTTGTGTCTTATTTTTTCTTTTTCGCTTTGTCATTACAACAAACATGTTGTGGACACTGCCGGGCCACGCGAGCTCGAGCTCGTCGGCGACGACCCCAGCCGACCGGGCGACTCCCTCGGCTGCGTCTTTGTCTTCCGCTGCCGGCGACGCGTTGCGCGAGCTCGGCACGCCCCTCGGCACGTCCTCCCCGCGCCACGCAGGCTGCGTGCTCTTCACGGGCCACGCCGCACGGCTGCATCGCGGCGCACGCACGGCGACAGCTGGCTGCCGCAGCCTCCTCCCGGCTCCTCGTCGTGGCATCGACGACGCCGACGCCCCCGTGCTCCACCTCGAGGCGCACCACACCGACCGCTCCTGCTATGTGCTCTCCTGCGACGCTGCTAGGAGCGGGGTGGGGCCGAGCCGTGGCTGCTACTGCGCATGCACGCGCGCGGCGGCCTGTGCTCGGGCACGCACGCGAGAGCTCCGAGCACGGCGTCGCGACAGCACGCACGCACGCGACAGCGACGGCCAACCTGGCCAGCACGCGGCAGCTGCAGCCACCAAGCCCAGCCAGTATGCAAGCCCGTGCATGCCCGTGCGGCTACGGAGCCCGGCCAACACGCCCGCGAGCAACGCACGCATGCACGCGGCGGACAGCGACGGCCAACACGCGAGGAGCAGGCCAGTCGCGCCGGCCTCTCCGCGCCGGGGCCCAGGAGCAGCAGCAGGACCACGCGAGCCGGAGCTAGAGCTGGAGCGCCCGGCGAGCCGTGCCGTGTCGTCTTCGTCCTCCGCCGCGTCGTCCTTGTCCACGCGAGTAGCCGGCCAGGGCGAGCTGGAGCTGGAGCGCCCGGCGAGCCGTGCCGTGCCGTCCTCGTCCTCCGCCACGTCGTCCTCGTCCTCGGCCATGCCGTGGAGCTGGAGCTCGATCGCCCGGCGAGGGCGCCGTGGAGTGCGCGGGCGGAGACGACCCACTCCGGCCGTCTCGCCCTGCGCCCGTCTCGCCCGGCGGCCCGTTCGTCCAGCCATGCGTGAGCGGCGAGGAGGCGCGGTGAGGGCGCGCGGCAGCCAAGGCGAGGGCGCGTGGTGAGCGCGGGTGGCGAGGAGGCGTTGTGGTCAGTGTGAGGGCTCAACGGGCAGCAAGGAGACGGCGGCCAGGAGGCGTGGCGGCGAGCGCGGCCGGAGCGAGGAGCTCTCCTCGCTGCTTCGGAGAGAGAGAAAAGAGAGATCCCTTTTTCTGCAAGTGGGTGGGGTGGGCCTGACAGAAAAAGGGGGAGAGAGAGGAGAGAGGCTGACTGGTGGGGTTTGCATGCAGGAAAAGTAGCGCCGGGCGTCCCAAGTGCTCCCCGGGGCGCTGGGTTTTGCCCGGGGTCGCCGGTGCTGTTTTTGCTGAAATCCGGCGCAAAACGAGGTCGTGGGGGTGTGACTGGGAGCATTTTTTACAACCGGCGCTAAAAAAGGTGCTTGGAGGGGCGTCTTGGGGAGCCTAGTGGAGATGCTCTAAGGGCATCTCCAGCCGTTCGGCCCCCCAGGGCGCCTAAATAGAGCGGCCTGGGGGCGTGCCGGTGCTAGTTCGGCCCCTGGGGGCGACCTAGCTCCCAGTCACGCCCCCAAGCGCCGGCCCCAGGATGCGGGAAATTTGAACTAGGTCATTCCCGCTCACAAAAGACGCCATAAATGTAACGCCCTCGATGCGGCTATATCTCCTACGTGTCGAAGCACGACTTAGAGGCATAACCGCATTGAAAGCAATGTCGCAACTAAGGCAATATTCACAACATCCCATGTAATATAGATAATCAAAGGGGAAGGTACATAGTTGGCTTACACTCGCCACGTCAAACAAAGTACATAAATAGCATTACATCATCCAATCACTCATGGCCCGACTACGGTGCCAAAATAAAAGATCAACCCAACATACGACACGGTCCCGATCGCCCCAACTGGACACCACTACTGATCATCAGGGAAAGACACATAGTAATGGCGTGAGTCTTCGTCGAACTCCCACTTGAGCTCAAGCGCATCATCTGGAACGGAGTCATCAGGCCCTGCATCTGGTTTGGAAGTAATATGTGAGCCACAGGGACTCAGCAATCTCGCACCCTCGCGATCAAGACTATCTAAGCTTATAGGTAAGGCAAGGTAATATGTGGAGCTGCAGCAAGCGACTAGCATATATGGTGGCTAACCTGTTCGCAAAAGAGAGCGAGAAGAGAAGGCAAGGCATGAACGAAGAACTAGAGAACCAACTACGGCAAACATTACTCCAACACCGTGTTCACTTCCCGGACTCCGCCGAGAAGAGACCATCACGGGAACGCACACAGTTGATCCAATTTAATTAAGTTAAGGTTCAAGTTATCTACAACCGGACATTAACAAATTCTCATCTGCCCATAACCGCGGGCACGGCTTTCGAAAGTTCACATCCCTGCAGGGGAGTCCCAACTAAGCCCATGACAAGCTCTCACGGTCAATGAAGGATATTCCTTCTAGCGGGAAGACCCGATCAGACTCGGAATCCCGGTTACAAGACATTTCGACAAGTTAAAACAAATCCAGCAACACCGCCCAAATGTGCCGACAAATCCCGATAGGAGCTGCACATATCTCGTTCTCAGGGCACACTCAGATTGTCTAAGGTACGGGTAGGCCAACCCAGAGTTGCCCCTGGTGGCCACCGGCAGCTGACAGGTTGGACCAACACTCAGAGGAGCACTGGCCCGGGGGGGGGGGTTTAAATAAGATGACCCTTGGGCTCCGGAAACCCAAGGGAAAAAGAGGCTAGGTGGCAAATGGTAAAACCAAGTTTGGGCATTGCTGGAAGAGTTTTATTCAAGGCAAACTATCAAGGGGTTCCCATTATCACCCAACCGCGTAAGGAACGCAAAATCCGGGAACATAACACCGATATGACGGAAACTAGGGCGGCAAGAGTGGAACAAAACACTAGGCTAAAAGGCCGAGCCTTCCACCCTTTACCAAGTATATAGATGCATTAAGATAACAAGATAATATAGTGATATCCCAACAAGTAAATAATATTCCAACAAGGAACGATCCCCAATCTTCACCTGCAACTAGCAACGCTATAAGAGGGGCTGAGCAAAGCGGTAACATAGCCAATCAATGGTTTGCTAGGACATGGTGGGTTAGAGGTTTGACATGGCAATTTGGGAGGCAGGATAAGCAAGTGGTAGGCATCGTAGCATAGGCATAGCAAAAGAGCGAGCATCTAGCAAAGCAAAGATAGAAGTGATTTCGAGGGTATGATCATCTTGCCTACAAAGTTGTCAGAGTTGACTGGATCCTCGAAAGCAAACTCAACGGGCTCCTCATTAGCGAACTCGTCTCCCGGCTCTACCCAAACAAGACAAACAAGCAAACGGAACACAATCAACCACGTGCAAAGCTCAAACAACAAGATGCAAACATGGTATGCTATGCGGGATGCGATATGTGATGCATATGCAAGATTTGACAAGGAATGATTGAACCTGGACTCAACTTGGAAATCCAAGTGTGCCACTGGAAAGGTGAGGTGATTTCGGTTGAAATCGATATAAAGAACACCGGAATCGGAGACACGGTTTGGAAATGGCAAGCAAAACAAATATGGCACTGATCTGCGATATACAGCAAGTAACCAACTAAATGCATCAAGATAATTAAGCTACAGCACTCAAACATGGCAACAAAATACATGGCAGAGATCCACTCATAAAGCGTACCAAAAGATGAACACTGAACTACGGCCAAATCATCCATTAACAGGTTCAAACAAGCATGGCAAAAGTGCAATTGGTAAACAGATTTCAGACTTAGTGAAATTAACACTTGTCTGGAATTTCAGATCAGGTAGCACACTTTGGAGCAAGAAAACTATATGCTACAGGAACTTAACATGGCAAATTAAAGCATGGCATGGTGCTACTGAAAGAGCTTAACAAAGTCCCTTGGTGACCTTGAGCCAAAAGGGATCAGAAAATACCATTGCAAGCATGTGAACATGGCAAAAACATAATCAGATCACAGACTTAGAGAAAAACTAGAGCATGCAAATATCTTAGCGGGTAGGCATGTTTACGAGCTCGATGCACCCACTACAGAGCAAGGCATGACAATCTAGGCATACACCCGTCAAGAATACACATTATAAAAGCTAGACATGGCAAGAACAACAACATAACATGCACGGATCAACTACAACATCCTCGGCAAAATCACTAACAAGTAGACAATCTGCCCAGATTTACGAAATAGCAAAAGTAGAGCTCGATTGACTCAAGCTAGGGTGCTCCATAATTGCAAACAAGGACATTGATGGATAGATCACTACAATATTAACAAATCATCCTTACTGATCATCCTCAAAAGAGGCACGAATCACTAGGAAACAACATGAACATATGGCATATTGATAAAAACAGATCAAGGACTTAGTGGAATTTCTAAGTCCCTGAAATCAGCATTAACGTATGCACCACTTTGTAAGTTTGTGCTAGTCACCACACACATCACAAAAATACATGGATGGCACCTCTGGAAATATGGCAAAGCATATAACAAAATACATGTAGAGCTCAGGGGCATATCATGCACACAATAATCATGGCAAAAATAACAAATAGCTAATTGGAGCAGCAGATCTGACACTTAACTCAAATAGCACTCTTCCAACAGCATTTCGGGCATCAAGATGAACTCAAATGAAAATGATGCAATGAGGTGAAATGATGTGCGCTCTGAGACGAACATTTTGATATGCTACACGAAACGATCTACGGATGCGGAGATATAGCAGGTGAAAGTATGCAAAAATGAATAAGGAGGGAGGGGAAAAGTCAACCCGAGAGTGGATCTGAGATCTAGGGTTTTCGGGGTCGACACTGTAGCTGACGGGCTCGAGGTCGCCGGCGCGTGTGGTGGTCGCCGGAGGGAAGCAGTCCGGCGAGGGGACCGGCGGATCCGGCGAGAGGGGTCGCCGGCGCGGCTCTGCGGAGCGTCGGGGCGGCGGCGCGACGTCGGCGAGGCAGGGGCGGCGAGGTGGCGATGTGGCCGCGGCGACCGGCGATGGCAAGCGCGGTGGCCGGCGATGGCGGGCGCGGTGGCGCGAGGCGAAGTCCGGTGAGGTGGGCGCCGGCTCGGGGGAAGGAGAAGCGGGCGCGGGCGGCGCGGCTCTCGGGCCGGGGAGGGCCTGCTGCGGGCCGAACGGGCCGGCGGCGATGTGGGGCGCTAGCTGGGACACGTGGCAGACGGCGATTGGTCCGTGTGGAGCGGCGGACGTGTCCGACGGCCGGCGGACGTGTCCGGCCACGCGGAGAGGATGATTTTTAGGGTTTCGGGGGAAGAAGAAACGTGGATTTCGGAGGGGGTGGTATTTATAGGCATAGAGGGAGCTAGGAGTGTCCAAATGAGGTGCGGTTTTCGGCCACACGATCGTGATCGAACGCTCTAGATGATGGAGAGGGTTTTGGTGGGTTTTGGGCCAAATTGGAAGGGTGTTGGGCTGCAACACACACGAGGCCTTCTCGGTCCCTCGGTTAACCGTTGGAGCATCAAACGAAGTCCAAATGGTACGAAACTTGACAGGCGGTCTACCGGTAGTAAACCAAGGCCGCTTGACAAGTCTCGATCCAATCCGGAAATGTTTAATCTCCACACACGAAAAAAAGGTAGAAATGACCACTGGAGGAGAACGGAGCGCCGGAATGCAAAACGGACAACAGGGAAAATGCTCGGATGCATGAGGTGAACACGTATGCAAATGCAATGCACATGATGACATGATATGAGATGCAAAACCATGACAACAACACACGGAGACAAAAACCCGAACCCGAGAAAATAAAATAACTTAACGCCGGAAACGGCAAGAGTTGGATTACATATTCGGTAAATCACATCCGGGGTGTTACAACACTCCACCACTATGAAAGGATCTCGTCCCGAGATCTAGGACTGGAAGAACGCCGGGTACTCAGAACGGAGGTGATCCTCGCGTTCCCAGGTAGCTTCACGGTCGGAATGGTGTGACCACTTGACTTTGAGGAATTTGATGTACTTATTGCGAGTCTTGCGTTCAGTCTCTTCAAGAATAGCAACGGGGTGCTCACGATAAGAGAGATCTTCTTGGAGCTCAATGTCTTCGAAGTTGACGGTGCGGTCAGGAGTCTTGAAGCACTTGCGGAGCTGAGAGACATGGAACACGTCATGCACATTTGCAAAGTTTGAAGGAAGCTCGAGTTGATAAGCGAGATCGCCTCTCTTGCCGATGATCTTGAAAGGTCCCACGTATCTAGGGCAAGCTTCCCTTTGATACCGAAGCGACGAGTACCTTTCATTGGAGAGACGCGGAGGTAAACATGATCTCCGATATCGAAAGCCAAATCACGGTGCTTACTATCATAGTAGCTCTTCTGGCGCGATTGCGCTGCTTGGAGGTTATCTCGAATGACTTTGCACATTTCCTCTGCCTCTGTGATTAAGTCATTTCCCAGAAGTTGACGTTCACCGGTTTCAGACCAGTTGAGAGGGGTACGGCACTTCCTGTCATACAGAATTTCAAATGGGGCCTTGCCCGAACTTGCTTGAAAACTGTTGTTGTACGAGAATTCAGCATATGGAAGACAATCCTCCCACTTTATGCCGAAAGAGATCACACAAGCCCTGAGCATATCTTCAAGAATCTCATTGACACGCTCGACTTGACCGCTAGTTTGAGGATGGAAAGCTGTGCTGAAGCGGATGTTGGTGCCCATGGCCTTCTGAAAAGAATCCCAAAACTTGGAGGTAAAGATGCTGCCACGGTCTGAAGAGATCACCTGTGGAATACCGTGCAGCGAGACAATTCGAGAGGTATAGAGCTCCGCCAATTGAGCTGCAGTGATAGACTCTTTGATAGGCAGAAAGTGAGCCACTTTAGTGAGTTTGTCGATGACAACGAATATAGCATCATTGCCACGCTTGGACTTTGGAAACCCAGTCACGAAGTCCATCTCAATGTGGTCAAACTTCCATTCTGGAATGGCAAGAGGTTGGAGCAGACCAGCTGGCCTTTGGTGTTCTGCCTTCACTCTTCTGCAGACATCACACTCATTCACAAACTGAGCAATCTCGCGCTTCATTCGAGTCCACCAGTAAGCCTGCTTGAGGTCCTAATACATCTTTGTTCTCCCAGGGTGGATGGAGAGGAGTGAATTGTGAGCCTCGTTCATGATAACTTTACAAGATCACCTTTGGGCACAACAATACGATCCTCGAAGAAGAGAGTATCCTTGTCATCAATGCGGTAGCACTTGTACTTGGGTTAACTCTTGGCAATCCCAATCTTCACCTTCTTCACCATAGCATCAAGAAGCTGAGCTTGGCGAATCTGGTCTTCCAAGGTAGGAGAGACTTGAAGGTTGGAGAGGAAACCTTGAGGAACAACTTGCAGATTAAGTTTGCGGAAAGCTTCACAAAACTCGGGTTGATAAGGCTTGAGAATCAGACTGTTGCAATAAGCCTTCCTGCTCAATGCGTCAGCAATCACATTGGCCTTGCCTGGAGTATACTCGATACTCGGATTATACTCTTGAATCATTTCGACCCAACGAGTCTGCCTGAGGTTGAGATTAGGCTGAGTGAAGATGTACTTGAGACTCTTGTGGTCAGTGAAGATGTCCACTTTTCTTCCCAATAAGAGATGTCTCCAAGTCAAAAGAGCATGCACAACTGCCGCCAACTCGAGGTCATGAGTGGGGTAGTTCTTCTCGTTGGGCTTCAACTGGCGAGAGGTATAAGCCACAACTTTCTTCTCTTGCATCAACACTGCACCAAGACCTTGAAGAGAGGCATCGCAAAAGACCTCGAACGGTTTGGATTCATCAGGAGGAGTCAGAACTGGAGCAGTGACCAATTTCTCTTTCAAAGTTTTGAAAGCGATGTCACAATCCGGAGACCAAACGTACTTGACGTGCTTTTGGAGAAGGTTTGAAAGAGGCTTCGCGATCTTTGAAAAGTTCTCAACGAACCTTCGACAGTAGCTTGCGAGACCGAGGAAGCTACGGAGTTGCTTCACGTTCTGAGGTGGTTCCCAATTCACAATTGCGGACACCTTCTCAGGATTCACCGCAATGCCCTTGGCAGAGATGATATGCCCAAGATATAGAACCTCATCGAGCCAAAACTCGCACTTTGAGAACTTGGCGTAGAACTGGTGTTCCCTGAGCTTATCGAGTACCAAACGCAAGTGCTTGGCATGATCTTCCTTGTTCTTTGAAAAGACCAGAATGTCGTCGAGATAGACCAAAACGAAGTCATTGGTGTAGGCATTGAAGATGAAGTTCATCATGCGAGAGAAAGTCGGAGGAGCGTTGACGAGGCCGAAAGACATGAAAGTGTATTCATATGAACCATAGCTTGTCCTGAAAGCTGTCTTGGGAATATCTTGCTCACGGATTCGAATCTGGTGATAACCCATACGGAGATCAAGCTTGGAGAATACTTGGGCACCTTTGAGTTGTTCGAACAGCTCATTGATGTTGGGAAGTGGGTACTTGTTCTTGATAGTCTTCTTGTTCAATGGACGGTAGTCAACACAAAGTCGGTCCGTTCCATCCTTCTTCTTCACAAAGAGTACTCCACAACCCCACGGAGAGGAACTAGGTCGAATGAGACCCATTCGCTCTTGAATATCGAGTTGCTTCTTCAGCTCCTTCAACTCTTCAGGTCCGAGCTTGTAAGGACGTTTGCAAACCGGTTCCGTGCCAGGCTCAAGATCGATGACGAATTCAACTGGCCGGTGCAGAGGCATTCCTGGAAGCTCTTATGGAAAGACGTCTTGATATTCGCAAACGACTGGAATTTGCGAGATGGCATCCAGTTCACCCTTCTCATTGAGAGAAAACAGACGGATGGTATCATCACGAGCGGCAAAGACAATTACATCCTCAGACGAATGAGTCAATTGAATCCGCCTTGCTGCACAATCAAGATGTGCCTTGTGCTTAGAAAGCCAATCCATTTCGAGAATAAGATCAATGTCCGAGTCACCAAGAACCGTAGGAGAAGACAGAAATTTGTAGTCACCCAAAGTGATAGTAACATCCGGAGCAATGGAGTTAGCATGCATGCGCCTACTGGGAGAGACAACTGCTAAGGGTCTAGGAAAAATTTGCAAGGCCAACCCATGCTTAGATGCAAACGGTTTCGAGATGAAACAATGTGATGCACCAGTGTCAAAAAGAACTTTAGCTGGAATATCGTTAACAGGGAGGTTACCCATGATGACATCTGACGAGTCCTCTGCCTGAGCTGCATTCATCAAATTGACCTTGGCGTGCTTGGGGTTATGCTTGACCACAGCTGCACTTGCCGATCTCACAGGAGGAGGAGGAGGGAGACGCCTCTGGTTGAAGCACTTGTTGGCATAGTGACCCTTCTGTTGGCACTTGTTGCACGTGACCTCTGAAAGCGGACGGTGATACGGAGCACTTGATCTTGGAGCTTGAGACGAAGTCTTGTTCTGAAAGTCATGGTTGGGTGGGTGGGAAGATCCACTGCCACCTTTGCTCTTCTGTTGATACGACTGACGGAATGGAGGAGGAGGGAGCCAATACTTCTACTGCTTGGCCACTTGAGTAGAGGAAGAAGGAGTAGCATCTCTGACTCGCTTCTTGGAAGCATCACACTTCAGTTGAGCAGCCTCTTGCTTCAATGCCATGTTGTAGAACTCATCGTGCCTCAAGGGCTCAAAGAGAACAAGAGCTAGCTGGATTTCTTCTCTGAGACCACCCCTGAACTGGTATATCATGCTCTTCTCGTCAGGGACGTCCTGCTTAGCAAAGCAGGCGAGCTTCTGAAACAACTTGTTGTAGTCATAGATAGACAAAGAGCCTTGCTTCAGGTTGCGGAATTCCTCACGCTTGCTTTCAACCACGCTCTGAGGGATATGATGAGCTTTGAAGTCTTGACGGAATTCATCCCAGGTAATCTCACGGCCTCCTCTTGAATCCTTGTACTGCTGGAACCATTCTGCAGCTTGGTCTTTGAGTTGGAAGGAAGCGAACTTGACAAAGTCCTCAGGCCTGACGTTACTGCACTCGAAATGCTTGCATAAGTCCACAAGCCAATCGTCAGCATCAGTTGCCTCAACACAATTGCTGAAGGTCTTTGGCTGGTTAGCAAGGAACTGGTTGAGTGTAGCAAAGTGATTCTGATTGTTGCCTTGGTTGCCTTGATTCGCTTGATTGCGCTCTTGAAGAATTTGCATGATCAACTGCGTGTTTGCATTGGTAGCGGCCATCACAGCTTGCCATGCCTCCGTAGGAGGGGGAGGTGGTAGCGGATCCTGATTCTGATTCTGATTGCTGCTCTTAGCGGGAGCCATCCTGAAGAGGGTGACATCCGTTAGCACATTGACAGATAAGATTGAAGCTGAATCTAGCGGGTTGAAATTGCAACATATAGTATTCACATCCGAACATAAGAACGAATGCATTCCACTTGAAATGGTCACATATCCATAGAGTGAGAAGCCACTTAGAATTTAGGTAGAGGAATAAATCAATAAGGTATGGATCAAGAACGAATACTCGGTAAGAAATCCCAATCTCAAACCAAATATCCGTGGAAGAAGAACTAGAGCTACAAGAATTCCCACCTATGAAACTCCCGAACCTTTCCGGTTATGCAATCAGGTGTTGGGGATACAGGGGAAGCATAATATCTCACCCAAATCTAGCAAATCCTACATCCAGCTGTATCCATCCTTCAACACATAACCGAGAAAAACTTCGGAAACCATCTACCTCAACCTTCGAAAAGCATCCGTTATGCAAGTTATGGCAATACTCCCGAACTCCCGCCCAAGTACTGGGTGGCGTCGAGGTTATCTCACCAACAACTGCATAAAAGAGATTTTCAATGTCGGCGAACTAAACTCAGGTATTCCAGAACTGCAACGATAAAATTGTGACGACAACACCTCGGAGATCAACTCCCCGGGACACTGCCACAACCCCTAAATGACAGGAGGCACCAAGAACAATGTTCTCGTCACAAAACCATCGGAACGATTCCAAGATACCCGCGTGATCCTAATTTTTTTTGTGAAATTTGAGAAGAGAAGAGTCAAAACTCTACGTCAGGATGCCTTACCAGAGCGATGAAGGGACTGGGAAGTAAAAAGAATTCCTAAACTCTCCGATATATGATTCCTAAATGACTCAAAACATTTTTCTAGACTCAACAACGGTTGCTAAAAACGATCAAGCAGTGGGGGCTCCTAAGGTCGGGGAAGGCTCTGATTACCAACTTGTAACGCCCTCGATGCGGCTATATCTCCTACGTGTCGAAGCACGACTTAGAGGCATAACCGCATTGAAAGCAATGTCGCAAGTAAGGCAATCTTCACAACATCCCATGTAATATTGATAATAAAAGGGGAAGGTACATAGTTGGCTTACACTCGCCACGTCAAACAAAGTACATAAATAGCATTACATCATCCAATCACTCATGGCCCGACTACGGTGCCAAAATAAAAGATCAACCCAACATGCGACACGGTCCCGATCGCCCCAACTGGACACCACTACTGATCATCAGGGAAACACACATAGTAACGGCGTGAGTCTTCGTCGAACTCCCACTTGAGCTCAAGCGCATCATCTGGAACGGAGTCATCAGGCCCTGCATCTGGTTTGTAAGTAATCTGTGAGCCACAGGGACTCAGCAATCTCGCACCCTCGCGATCAAGACTATCTAAGCTTATAGGTAAGGCAAGGTAATATGTGGAGCTGCAGCAAGCGACTAGCATATATGGTGGCTAACCTGTTCGCAAAAGAGAGCGAGAAGAGAAGGCAAGGCACGAATGAAGAACTCGAGAACCAACTACGGCAAACATTAATCCAACACCGTGTTCGCTTCCTGGACTCCGCCGAGAAGAGACCATCATGGTAACGCACACAGTTGATTCATTTTAATTAAGTTAAGGTTCAAGTTATCTACAACCGGACATTAACAAATTCTCATCTGCCCATAACCGCGGGCACGGCTTTTGAAAGTTCACATCCCTGCAGGGGAGTCCCAACTTAGCCCATGACAAGCTCTCACGGTCAACGAAGGATATTCCTTCTAGCGGGAAGACCTTCTTCCCGATCAGACTCGGAATCCCGGTTACAAGACATTTCGACAAGTTAAAACAAATCCAGCAACACCGCCCGAATGTGCCGACAAATCCCGATAGGAGCTGAACATATCTCGTTCTCAGGGCACACTCAGATTGTCTTAGGTACGGGTAGGCCAACCCAGAGTTGCCCCTGGTGGCCACCGGCAGCTGACAGGTTGGACCAACACTTAGAGGAGCACTGGCCCGGGGGGGTTTAAATAAGATGACCCTTGGGCTCCGGAAACCCAAGGGAAAAAGAGGCTAGGTGGCAAATGGTAAAACCAAGTTTGGGCATTGCTGGAAGAGTTTTATTCAAGGCGAACTATCAAGGGGTTCCCATTATCACCCAACCGCGTAAGGAACGCAAAATCCGGGAACATAACACCGATATGACGGAAACTAGGGCGACAAGAGTGAAACAAAACACTAGGCTAAAAGGCCGAGCCTTCCACCCTTTACCAAGTATATAGATGCACTAAGATAACAAGATAATATAGTGATATCCCAACAAGTAAATAATGTTCCAACAAGGAACGATCTCCAATCTTCAGCTGCAACTAGCAACGCTATAAGAGGGGCTGAGCAAAGCGGTAACATAGCCAATCAACGGTTTGCTAGGACATGGTGGGTTAGAGGTTTGACATGGCAATTTGGGAGGCAGGATAAGCAAGTGGTAGGCATCGTAGCATAGGCATAGCAAAAGAGCGAGCATCTAGCAAAGCAACGATAGAAAGTAATTTCGAGGGTATGATCATCTTGCCTACAAAGTTGTCAGAGTTGACTGGATCCTCGAAAGCAAACTCAACGGGCTCCTCGTTAGCGAACTCGTCTCCCGGCTCTACCCAAACAAGACAAACAAGCAAACGGAACACAATCAACCACGTGCAAAGCTCAAACAACAAGATGCAAACATGGTATGCTATGCGGGAGGCGATATGTGATGCATATGCAAGATTTGACAAGGAATGATTGAAACTGGCCTCAACATGGAAATCCAAGTGTGCCACTGTAAAGGTGAGGTGATTTCGGTTGAAATCGATATAAAGAACACCGGAATCGGAGACACGGTTTGGAAATGGCAAGCAAAACAAATATGGCACCGGTCTGCGATATACAGCAAGTAACCAACTAAATGCATCAAGATAATTAAGCTACAGCACTCAAACATGGCAACAAAATACATGGCAGGGGTCCACTCATAAAGCTTAACAAAAGATGAACACTGAACTACGGCTAAATCATCCATTAACAGGTTCAAACAAGCATGGCAAAAGTGCAATTTGTAAACAGATTTCAGACTTAGTGAAATTAACACTTGTCTGGAATTTCAGATCAGGTAGCACACTTTGGAGCAAGAAAACTATATGCAACAGGAACTTAACATGGCAAAGTCAAGCATGGCATGGAGCTAATCAAAGACCTTAACAAAAGTCCCTTGGTGACCTTGAGCCAAAAGGGATCAGAAAATACCATTGCAAGCATGTGAACATGGCAAAAACATAATCAGATCACAGACTTAGAGAAAAACTGGAGCATGCAAATATCTTAGCGAGTAGGCATGTTAACGAGCTCGATGCACCCACTACAGAGCAAGGCATGACAATCTAAGCATACACCCATCAAGAATACACATTATACAAGCTAGACATGGCAAGAACAACAACATAGCATGCACGGATCAACTACAACATCCTCGGCAAAATCGCTAACAAGTAGACAATCTGCCCAGGTTCACGAAATAGCAAAAGTAGAGCTCGATTGACTCAAGCTAGGGTGCTCCATAATTGCAAACAAGGACATGGATCGATAGATCACTACAAGATTAACAAATCATCCTTACTGATCATCCTCAAAAGAGGCACGGATCACTAGGAAACAACATGAACATATGGCATATTGATAAAAACAGATCAAGGACTTAGTCGAATTGCTAAGTCCCTGAAATCAGCATTAACGAATGCACCACTTTGCAAGCTTGTGCTCCTCACCACACACATCACAAAAATACATGGATGGCACCTCTGGAAAGATGGCAAAGCATATAACAAAATACATGTAGAGCTCAGGGGCATATCATGCACACAATAATCATGGCAAAAATAACAAATAGCTAATTGGAGCAGCAGATCTGACACTTAACTCAAATAGCACTCTTCCAACAGCATTTCGGGCATCAAGATGAACTCAAATGAAAATGATGCAATGAGGTGAAATGATGTGCGCTCTGAGACGAACATTTTGATATGCTACACGAACAAAACGATCTACAGATGCGGAGATATAGCAGGTGAAAGTATGCAAAAATGAATAAGGAGGGAGGGGAAAAGTCAACCCGAGAGTGGATCTGAGATCTAGGGTTTTCGGGGTCGACACTGTAGCTGACGGGCTCGAGGTCGCCGGCGCGTGTGGTGGTCGCCGGAGGGAAGCTGACCGGCGAGGGGACCGGCAGATCCGGCGAGAGGGGTCGCCGGCGCGGCTCTACGGAGCGTCGGGGTGGCGGTGCGACGTCGGCGAGGCAGGGGGCAGCGAGGTGGCGATGTGGCCGCGGCGACCGGCGATGGCAAGCGCGGTGGCCGGCGATGGCGGGCGCGGTGGCGCGAGGCGAAGTCCGGCGAGGTGGACGCCGGCTCGGGGGAAGGAAAAGCGGGCGCGGGCGGCGCGGCTCTTGGGCCGGGGAGGGCCTGCTGCGGGCCGAACGGGCCGGCGGCGATGTGGGGCGTCGGCTGGGACACGTGGCGGACGACGATTGGTCCGGGCGGAGCGGCGGACGTGTCCGGCCGCGCGGAGAGGATGATTTTTAGGGTTTCGGGGGAAGAAGAAACGTGGATTTCGGAGGGGGTGGTATTTATAGGCATAGAGGGAGCTAGGAGTGTCCAAATGAGGTGCGGTTTTCGGCCACGCGATCGTGATCGAACGTTCTAGATGATGGAGAGGGTTTTGGTGGGTTTTGGGCCAAATTGGAAGGGTGTTGGGCTGCAACACATATGAGGCCTTCTCGGTCCCTCGGTTAACCGTTGGAGCATCAAACGAAATCCAAATGGTACGAAATTTGACAGACGGTCTACCGGTAGTAAACCAAGGCTGCTTGACAAGTCTCGGTCCAATCCGGAAATGTTTAATCTCCACACACGAAAAAAAGGTAGAAATGACCACCGGAGGAGAACGGAGCGCCGGAATGCAAAACGGACAACGGGGAAAATGCTCGAATGCATGAGATGAACACGTATGCAAATGCAATGCACATGATGACATGATATGAGATTCAAAACCATGACAACAACACATGGAGACAAAAACCCGAACCCGGGAAAATAAAATAACTTAACACCAGAAACGGCAAGAGTTGGATTACATATTAGGTAAATCACATCCGAGGTGTTACAACAAATCCGGCGATCGGACATAGTCTGGCGTTACAAAAAATAGAGCGCTGCACGCCGCAAGTTCGCGTGCGCAACGAATCACTCGGCGGGGTCGGCTCCAGGCGTTGGCGGAGTCGGCGTGCGCGGGCTCGGCGGTGTCGGAGCTGCTTCGGTGCTGGGTTGTGTCGGCGCGGCTTCGGTACTGCTAGGCGGCGATGTAGAGGCGTCGTTCGGGCTTGGCGTCCGTGTGGCCATGGGCGCGGGAGTTGGCGTCGTCGGCGTCGTCGGTGTTGCCGTCTGCATCTGGTTCAGGATGAGGCCGTGCTCCGCCATGTACCACGCCCTGAGCTGCTCGTCGTTGCTCTGGAGCATGTCCGCCCCGCCCATCAGAAAATCCATGTTGGTGTTCCTCTTCTTCGCGGCGACGTTCGTCCAGAGCAGGTCGACGTTGGTCCGGAGCAGGTCGAGCTTGATGGCGCTGTTCGTCATCAGCGACGACCACCGCGCCTCTTTCTTCTCTTCACGTAGGACGGCCCGGGCCTGGGCGTCGGCGAGGCAATGCTCGATGGACTCCTGCACTCGCGCGGTTGCCACGTCGGCGTTTTTCCCCTTCTTTGCCAATTTGTGGCCGTCCGGCCGCCCCTCTGACGCACTCGGAGTCGTCGCGTCCGGCTTGTATGTCTCCTTGGCCTTGTCGAGGGTACGTCGGACTTCCGCCCACTTCTCGCACTTGTCAATGCGCTTGTAGACGTGGAGGTACTTGAAGTCGGCGTCGAGGTTGTCGCGCCGATACATGGTGAACATGCGTAGCAACTGCGCGGAGGAACAAATAGTTGGCGGGCGGCGGGCGTAGACGACGAAGAGATGCGGGCGAACGGCGTGCGTGCCTGATCCTCAACGCTGGCGCAGCTCTCCGGGCGAGCCGCGACCTCCTCGACGATTCCATGCCATTTGTTGCACGCCCCCTGGATACGCCCCCAATGGTTCTCCATCGCCTTGGAGCCGCGCTGCATGTAGACGCCTTTGAAGTAGGGGTCGACGAGCTTCCGCTCGTCGAACTCGGCCTTGATGCGGTCCCAGTACGTCTCGAAGCTCTGCTTCGTGCCGGTGGTCGGGTCGAGGCAGACGACTTTCCATGGTTCGGCGAGGCATTCCTCCTCCTTGGACGTCCACTTGATGCGCGGTTCACCTGGCCTAGCCGCCCGCTTCTTCTTCTGGCGCCCCTTCGTCGGATCAGGAGCCGGCTCCTCCTCCTCCTCCTCCTCCTCCTCGGGTTCCTGCGCTTCGTGCGCGTCCTCGCCGTAGACGTAGCCGAGCTCGGCCTCCATGTCACCGCTGAGATCCACTACCTCGTCCTGGGTGGCGAACCCGGGAGACGCGGCGGTCGCGGTCGATCCTGTCGTGATGATGCCGTCCATGTCGGCTCCTGTGTCGTCGGTGTCGCTGAGGTGCGAGAAGGGCAGCGGTCCACGACGGAGGTGGGGCGTCGGTGTGGATGCGTAGGCGGGCGGCGAGTAGTTGTATGGAGGGTACTACACGCCAACGAAGGCGGGCGAGGGTGTGCGCGTCGCGGGGTGGCCATGGGGGAAGGTCACGGTTGGGTTGAACCCACCGTGCGCGTCGCCATCGGCGTAGCCGGGCGACGACGATCCCCATAGAGATCTGACGCCTTGTTGTCCCCAGGGCGCGTACTGGGCGTGGCTGACGACGGGTGGATTCATCATCCCCGCGTGGTCGACCGATGAGGAGGACGCCCCCGCGCGTGCCGCGTTGTCGCGGGCCTTCTTGGCGATGGCCCTGTTCCGCCGGTCGGCGGTGACTGCGTCGCGTCGCTGAACTTCCACCCTCCACTCGGCGTTCGACATGCCCGGTGGCTTCAATGGCGGCGCCCTCGGCTTCCTCTGCTTCCGCTGGGCCACGGTGCCAGTCGTGGTTGCCACCGCGCGCGGCATGGCGTACTTCTTCGGCGGCATGGCGGCGACTGGAAGGCGAGCGGGAGGGGTTTGGCGGGAGAAAGGGAGGGAATGGCGGGAGGAAGGCGAGCGAGCGGGAGGAATGCGAGGAAAAAGCGTCAAGAAACAGCGAGAAAAGGCCCTCGGGTCACCGCCAGGGCGGACCCACGCGCCTTTTTCGCTTGTGCCGGCTCCCCAAGCGCCCCCCAGGGCGCCGGGTTCGGCCTGAATCCGCCGGCACCAGTTTTGGCCCGAGTCGGTGAAAAACAGGTTTCTGGGGGCGCGACTGGGCCGTTTTTTTGACGCCGGCACGGCAAAAACGCCTGGGGAGGGCCTGTTGGAGGCGCGGCTGGAGATGCTCTAAGGATCGAACCTGTAGACACAAGCGAAGACCGGATCCACGTGGATCCACCGTAGACAACCTACGACCGAATTTCGTGAGATCTATCGGAGACAAATCTCTACACGCGCTCCAACGATGCTGAAGCATCTTCTGAACGGGGGCTAGATGGGAAGAATCTTATTCCATGAAGCATGCACTTTACAGTAGGTGAGTCCACTAGTAAGTTTGACCCAAATATTTTTTATCGATTGGATACCTCTTGTTAAAGTCACTCTGATCTTCTCTCGTAGTGACTAATGACACATTGCATATGTAACACTCGTCACAAATTAGGAGTTTTGCGTCGTTGTTGATTCGTTTTCTCGAAACATTTTATCTACTTTCTCCGTTCCGAATTACTCGTCGCAGAAATGGATGTATCTAGATGTATTTTAGTTTTAGATACATTAATTTCTGCGACGAGTAATTTAGAACGGAGGGAGTATTAGACAGTGTGTCCAAATCACGAGTAATTTTCACCAACGGGTTTCACGCGTCGAAGTCTTTTGAGACTAGACCCCGTGAGTCAGTTTTAGAGACCCCATGTATCAGGTTTAGACGTTTTTTCCCATAAAACCCGAAAAAAACAACAACTAGAGCCTGGAGCCAGTGCCGGCGACGTCGACGACGAAGCGGTAGCGGACGTCGTTGCGCGCGAGCCTGGCCAGCGCGTCGTTGATCCCGTCGGTGGAGACGAGCTCGATGTCGGCGGTGATGCCGTGCTCCCCGCACAGGTCCATCATCTCCTGCGTCTCCTTCATGCCCCCCGTCATGCTCCCGCTCACCGTCCTCTTCCCGAAGATGAGCGGGAAGGACGGCAGCTCCACCGGCTTGTCCGGCGCCGCCACCAGCACCAGCTTCCCGTTCACCTTGAGCAGCTCCAGGATGGGCCCCAGCGAGTGCTGCGCCGACACCGTGTCGATCACGTAGTCCAGGCTCCGAGCCATGGCGTGCATCTGCCTCTCGTCGGTGCTCAGGACGAAGTCGTCGGCCTTGAGGCTCTCCCTCGCCTCGCGCTCCTTGGCCGGCGACGTGCTGATGACGGTGACCTTGAGCCCGAACGCCTTGCCGAACTTGACGGCGACGTGGCCGAGCCCGCCCAGCCCGACCACGCCCAGCCGCCGCCCGGGCTCGCCCAGCAGCATCCCGTGCTGCTTCATGGGGCTGTACACGGTGATCCCGGCGCACAGCAGCGGCGCGGCGGCGTCGAGCGGGAGGGCGTCCGGGATGCGCACGAGGAAGCGCTTGTGGGCGACGAGCATGCTGGAGTAGCCGCCGTAGGTGACGCTGCCGTCCCAGAAGATGCCGTTGTAGGTGAGCGCGACCTTGTCGCAGTAGTTCTCCTCGGAGCGGCGGCAGTGGTCGCAGTCGAGGCAGGAGGCGGCGATGCATCCGACGCCGACGCGGTCGCCGGGGCGGAAGCCGGAGACGTTGGCGCCGACCCGGGTGACGACGCCGGTGATCTCGTGGCCGGGCACGAGGGGGTACATGGTGATGCCCCAGTCGTTGTTGATGAAGTGGAGGTCGGTGTGGCACATGCCGCAGTAGTGCACCTTGATGGTGACGTCGTCCACGCCGTTCTCCCGGCGCTTGAAGGCGAAGGGCACCACCTCGCCGGAGGGCTCCATGGCCGCCCACCCGCTCACCGCCTGCGTGTGCTTCGGGGTCACCTCCATCGCCGGCCAAAAATGTGCGTGAGACAGTGAAAGATTCTTGGTGTCTGTGGTGCTCGCTGCGCTGGTTGTTGTGCTTCTCAGCAGCTCTACCCACGGCTACTTATAGTGCGCTTCAGCTTCACGCGGTTGGTCCATCTCAGTGCCTCAGAGTCAGAGGTCTGGTCGTTTTGGATGCTACTCCCTCCGATTCCTAAATATTTGTCTTTTTAGAGGCTTTAAATGGTGACTACGTACGGAGCAAAATGAGTGAATCTACACTCTAAAATATGTCTATATACATCCGTATGTGGTGACCATTTGAAATCTCTAGAAAGACAAATATTTAGAAACGAAGGGAGTATTAGGTTAATCTCGGTTAAGTAGTTTAAAGGGGGTGGTTGCTGCACTTGACCTGCTAGGGCGTCAAATGTAATCATTAAACACTTGGTCATGTTGGACGTGTTCGTTGACAAACTTGACAGTTTTGTTGATTAACATATATAGTTCATTGGTAAGGTGAAAAAATTATAGAAAAGACGCTCAAAGAGCATATTATCTCGTACTCCCTCCGTCCCAAAATAAATGATGACTCAACTTTATACTACTAGTTTTAGTATAAAGTTAGTATAAACTTAAGTCACTTATTTTGAGACAGAGGGAGTATTTATTAAGAAAAACAATAGCCTAAACACGGCGACTTTCCAAATGTCTACTACAACAAGGTTTGTCCAGTTTCAGTGAGGAAGGGACGATGATAGCGGCGCGCCTTTGGCTCACTCTGATGCTTATAGTCGTTGCTAGGTGGTCTACGAACATAGATGTAATTTTTGTTACTTCTCTTGTTCTTTGTACTGTCATGATATTTGATGAATATATTGAAAGGCTTTTTCTTCCAAAAAGGCGAAATTACAATGAAAATCATACTAATCGTGTTCTTCTTCCATTGTCCGTCGCCTGTGAAAACATGAAATTTGGACCGAGCAAACAATTAAGGGAAGGGACACCTTCAAACACCCTCATCATACAAGGCTAGACCGCAATAGCCACTCATCACTAATTATTAGATCAAATATTCACTGAATGAACATCAGCCAGAGAAAGCAGCTTGCATTTTCAATTCTTCCCCAATAATCTAGGGGGTTTGAAAATCCAGACCATGCCGCAAAACAAACTGAAAGAAGAGGTAAAAGTCGTCGCAACAAAATTCAGCCAACTGCTTCACATAATGGACACAAAAAGTATCCAAATCTAAAGATAGCCAACAGAACTTGTAACACCTACCCTCGGTAGCCCTTTGTTGGCATTAGCTGAAAAATTCAAGTGGTTCTTAAGTAAAAATAAAAAGGAAATTCTTGTTTAAAGATGGCATCGAGTCAGGAAGAGCTCGAAGAGAGCTTACACGAACGCAACATCGTCGCCACCACCTCGTCGGAGAATCAAAAACTTTATGAAAAAGAATGACCTACAAGAACTGAAAACCACGAAGGGATGGGTCCTCACTCCTCTAGACACGGACGAAGCCACCGGACAAAAGAGAGAAGGAGGGAGATACAAGGCGGTTATGTAAAAAAAAAAATCACTATTTATCCATAGAAATAATATGTTTTTTTATGCAGGGAATAGAAATACTATGTTTAGGGTGCCCGTTTACGCATACACTGGGACAAGGCCAGAAGGTACTACTGGACTATACAGTAAGGCGATATGGTAGTATGGTACGTGACGAGGCCACGCCGATTTGTCTGTCGAGTGGATCCAAATCCTGGCCACAGGACCATTTTGCCTGCTGGTCGGCTCGACGCACAAGCAGCTGTATGCAACGAGATTTAGAATTTTTTTTTCTTCTTCTTGGCCTCGTTGGCATCTGTGCAATGCAAGAATCTTGAATCCGATCGATCAGGCGTGTGATGCCTCTGCCACAAGCTTTTTGTGTACGTGAACCAAAATGACAGAGAGGAAAAGACGAACGATTGAGCAGCACGCCCGTTCCTTTTTTTTTAGAACAGAGGCTTAAGAAAGAGCCCGGTTTTGAATTAACAAAGCCATCAACCGGCCAAGATTACAAACTCGAAACCAACACAAAAAAGCAGAAAAGCAACAAGATACAAAGGCGCTGGACAGCAGCACACAAGCCACACACACACCCAGCTAAATGATCGAACACACGCAGCTCGGGGATGTGTAGGTCCTCATTCGCATACAAATCACCAAGGAGTAGGAGAATGTCAGCCCAGGAGCAGCATTACTGGCGGCGAGAAAGGGCACGCCCTCGTCAAATCACCAGCGGCCTCGGCTTGCCATGTCCTCCCAACTCCACTGTCAAAGAAGACCCCTGTCTCCTCGCCTGGCTCGAAGGCGCCGAACCGTTGACAGTGTAGCAGTTCACCCTTAAACCTGGGGGGAAAGACACTGGCAAGCTGCATCTAGAAAGGAACCTAGCTCACCCGACTAGCCACGGAATGATCTCATGAAGCAGAGCGCCACCCAACACCCACGGACTGGACACGAATGAGAAAGAGCTGCCGGAACGGAACGGACGGAGGGGCAGAAGCATAGTGTCCCTGGATGTGTTGAGCCACTGAAGATCTCGCCGCAAACAAAGAAGACCAGCTACTACCGCCGCTGCACACCCACCACATCACCGAGAAGCCCACTGCCCACCTAGCTGCCAAAAACGGCGCCTTCGGGAAGGAAGCGACGCCAAGGGCGCCGCCGCCGCCCAATAGAGTTGAGGTTTTCACCCGGGAGACTAGAGGGAAGGGGGGGCGGCGGATCTGACCTGAACGGCGCCTCCAGGGAGGGGAACGGCGCCACGAGCGTCGCCACCGCCAAGACCGACGAGGCCGGCCTGGAATTTCTCCCGGTCTTCGAATCCCCGCCTCCACCACCCCAACGACGCAAGATCCGGCGGCCCGCAAAGAAGCCGGACAGATCTGGCCAGGGCGGAGCTCTCGAAACAGGGGGGGCAGGGGCGGCCAGATCTGGCGCCGCCGCGAGCCACAGCAGACGCTGCACCAGGGCTCCTGTCCACCGGGGCACCCGTCGTCCGCACGGCCAGGATCGCCGGCCCACGCCCGCGCCCCCGCCTGCCGCAGGGCCGGTGACACCTCTCCGACCAGGGCCGCCGCCCTGGAGAACACGACCCCCCGCAGCAGAGGCAGGGACGCCAAGGCCCCGCCGCCACCTTCCTCGGCGTCGCCCCGGGCTTGCCCGGCGGCGGCCTCAGGCGGCGGTGAGGAGGAGGGGAGAAGAAAGGGGAGGCGGCGGAGCTAGGGTTCGGGGGCCCCGAATCGCCCTAGCAGGGGCGACGCGAGGGGAGGGGGCGAGTGGGGATGATATCGCACGCGCGTTCCTCATGACCGGGCTAGAAAACAAACAGTCATGTATCTATGTACCAATATAAAAAAACCAAAGGGGCAGATTCAAATCATCTTAACCGTTAAATCATGTTATCTGCTGTTTAAATCGCTTCAATGTTAAACACTAAACATGTTGAACGCTCTAATTACCCAGCACTGCCATTGGTTATAAACACGTTTTGACTCAACCATATCCCATAAAATATGTCATGTAATTAATATCCTATCATTTCTGCAAAAAAAAAATTGATATCTTACCAAACACCAACATGCAACAGATATATCTTACCTAATATAACATGCAACTAATATCCTGCCAAATATAAATGTGCATTGCACGTACATTATTACTAGAACTTTAAATATTAGAGCGTGTGATCGTTCCGAGTAATTTAGTTCGAGCGTCACTGCTGTTTTGCCTTCCGCAACGCAATTTTTTTACGACGAGAAACGGCACTTACGTAACGGCGAGGGGATTCGGTCAGTCGTCAGAGGAAAAACGCAACGCGTTCGCCCGTGATTTCCCGGAAAAACCACACGTGGTTCCTCCACAACTAGAACTGACGTTGACCGGCGAGGCGATCACCGGAAAGACCGTGTGAAATTCAGGTGAAACTGATGATGGTTTGCCACGAGAAGGGGTGGGAACTTTTGCCATGTGAAGAAGCGTGACCGGACAACTACTTGACCTGTGGGAAAGAGGGGCTGCCAGACCGACTTTGACCCTGGAACGACCGCCAGTTTGTGCGTCCACAGGCGTGGCGTGGCTCCGAGGAGTTTCAGTCTCATTCAGTTTTTAGCTGTGTTCAGATTTTCAGACTGACAGGGATCGCTATGAGACTTCCAAATTATAAGAAGTTTCGTACTCCCTCCGTTCACTTTCTTCGTTCATTTTTATAAGTCATTTCAAACAACTCCAAATGAGCTATTTTGTACATTGTCTGAAATGTCTTCAAGGTCTTATAAAAGTGAATAGAGTGAGTATATTTTAATATAAACTACATACAAATTAAAATGAGTGAACAAACACACGAAAATGCGTATATATACATTCGATCAAAAATAAATAGAACAACTTATAATTCGGAATATATTTAACAAAAATATTGTCACTTTTCAGTCATGTATACCATTGGACTATCACTTCACAATTTTTCCCAAAGAACTATCAAGTGGATTGTAAGTTTTGGCTAAAAAAAACTATCACTTTTGGTTAGGCAACAATTCAGGCTGCTAAAGCTGGATTACGACAGGTCAGGCCCACCCATCGGGTTCACATGACACAAATTGTCAATTCTGTTAATTTCGGCTGTCATATTTTCTATTACAACAGGCGGGACTCGCATGTCAGCATCAAATCTCTTCTCTCTTAATATATTTTATCTATTGAACATTTCCTCGAGTAGCTTGTATGCATGTGTGCCCGAGTTGCTCTTTCCCTTCCTCCGCCCTGACCATGTGGCTCGACCACTGCTCGGCGGTTACAACATTTGCTCCGATAACCATCCATATACAGGGGCGGAGCCAGGATTTGAGTATAGGGGACAAAAAATTCAAAAGATAATTATAGAGAACAAGGTTGAGAACTCGCACACCAGCACACCAAGAATTTGAAGCAACTGACTTAAAAAAATATTAATGATGTTTGGCAGTGTTTTGTCTCTTTCATGTCAAAAAATTACAATTTTAGAAGTAACCGACTTAAAAATGAATTGATCTTAATGGTGTTTGGCAGCATTTTTTCTCCTCATACTAGGAGAATTTCAATTTCAGAATTAGCTATACTGTGTAAGGTCGTCATATAATTTTTTTTGGAATCATAAATAGAAACTAATACAGCATAATTTGCATCACGGTAATTTTTAGGACATGTACAAGCCTACAAGGTATGAATATAAAATGAACACTGATACGAGATGAGAATTGAGAGATTATTATAAGTGATGTATTAACCTGCTAGTTCGTTGGCTGACGAAATGAACTAATCGTTGAGTCGTCGTAAAAATGAGATTTTGAGCGTCAAAGAATAGAGATGTGAAGCAGATCGATGGGCGGCAAAGGCAGCAAGCGCACACGATGGCGACAACGGTTAATTGTGGATGAAAAAAATGCAGTTACATAGCTTCAGGAGACAAGATCGAATATTATTTTCCTAATAGGTCGCTAGTGGGCTTTTATTATGAGATTTTTTATCTTTTATTAACGCATACAACTTCTTTGACGGGCTTTTTAACGTATACACTTTGAAATAGGGGGCCAACTACGTTTGTTCCTGTGATTTCGTTGGTTGCGTACAGCGGTTCCAACAATATCGGTCGATGGTTGGGGGCCTGACCCCTGTTCATCCCCCTGGCTCCGCCATTGTCTCATTATCTTGGCTCTATCTACACAAATCACACTCAACAAACACACACAGATTGCAGAAACTGGTTCCTAGTTTCCTTAGAAGAAAAAAGTTGGAAAAAAGTAGAAAAGTAATCAGAAGCCGAAAAAACGAGAAGGATCAATATAATTTAGCCCATGAAGAGATGGTGAATCCGCTGAAACAATATTTGTTTTGGAAAATACAAATACATTTGTTATCTGATTTTAACGATGTTCTTACAATGTTTATAAGTTTATACTAAACTTTTATATTTTTTATAACTTTATTTTACTTTGCCCATTCATAGTCACAACTTATATGTTGTGCTAAGTCTATAACATATTTTAAAATAATAGTTATAGTGTTTTTTTATCTAAACACATTTCACGTTAAAAAGTTAAACTAGAATGCTCTAAAATGTGAGAAAATAAGAAAAGAAAAAAGAAAGGCACATCTCTTATTAAATTTGTGCCACTATATAGTGTATATGACTTGATGTATCCGTAATTAAATTTTAAGGTAACTATAGTTTGTAGAGTATAAGAATATCTTGATAAAGGTTTCTAGTTTATGATTACAGATACATAAACAATCCATATGGCGTCCAGGATCTTGTCACTAAATCGCTAGTACATTGATTGATCTTTCTGTTTTTGTCAAATGGGACTTCTTTTTATAAACTTGTCAAATGGGACTTAGATATAACAGTGGGTTCACTAATCTGTTTATGTTCTTGCCATGTGAAGAAGCGTGACCAGACGACTACTTGATCCGTGCGAAAGGGAAGCTGCCACACCGACTTTGACCCTGGAACGACCGCGAGCTTGTGCGTGCAGTCCACAGGCGTCGCTCCGAGTAGTTTCAGTCTCAGTCCGTCTTTAGCTGTGTTGAGCTTTAGACTGATAGGGATCGCTGTGCGACTTCCGAATTATAAGAAGTTTTAAATATTTTAATATAAACTACATGGAGATTAAAATGAGTGAAAAAGCATACTAAAACACGTCTATATACATTCTATTCAGAAAAATTAAACTCCTTATAATTTAGAGTATTTAACAAAGTAAATATCGGTTTTCAGTCATGTGTCCCAAGGGACTACTTTACGTTTTTTCGGGCAGAACTACAACTACCAAGTGGGTTCTAAGTTTTGGCTAATAAACTAGTATCACTTTTGATTAGGCACCGACTTAGTCTGTTTAAGCTCGGTTATGACAGGCGAGGCCTACCAATCCGGCTCATGTAACATAAAATGTCAACTCTGTTAGTTTTGACAGTTATTTCTGTTGTTTAACATGTGGGACCCACAAGTCAGCATCAACATCTTCTCTAATATACTAGCAAAGGCTCATATGTTGCAACGGGATAATAAAATCGTCCTCATCAAGTCTGAAACAAACACACAACACCCTGGTTGGCATGCCCGTGAATAGTGGCGAATCTTGTAAGAAAAGCAAGGGCAGGCTCAAAGTTAACGATGTGAAGAAAAAAAGTCACTAACCCCCGGCTCTTTTGTGCAAACAGGGTTAAAATTTGCTAGAATACTATACTAGGAACATGTACTATTAACTACAAGATTTTCTTTCGCATCGCTGGAGGGCAGGCTCGACCCTATTAAAGCCTGTCCAGTTGATTCGCCACTGCCCGTGAACACGCCGTAGTGTTTCCTTGGCCCCATTGACCGGATGGGAGCAAACCGCAGACAACCGCATGCATCAGAGGAGGAGATGAAGAAAAAAAAACGGAAGAAGGGAAGGAGGGATTCATACGCTTGAGCTCGGCAGCGGTGCACACGCGCGGTCAAGGTCTCCTACACAAATGCTGGACGGATTAATTTGCATGTGTAAGCATAATGATCAGGGCATTTTGAAATACAAACTACATACAAAAATATGTAGACATATTTTAGAATGTAGATTCACTCATTTTGCTTCATATGTAGTCCGCATTGGAATCTCCAAAAAGACTTATATTTAGGAGCAGAGGGAGTAGATGCTATCCAGAGATCTGTCCAGGGTAATGGAATCGTTTCGATTCATTCAAACAATAAATGACAGATGAAAGGTCAGTATCACAATGGATGGAAACCGGAGGGCCCTATGATGTATGAATAATTAGGAGGAACGTTCGTTTTTATCACTTTTACGAGTGGCGAGGTGGGTAATTTACTTCAACTTTAAGGGCAGTTTTGATGATAGATGAAAATTTTAGAGAAACAATTAACGAATAGTTTTCTTCACTTACAGATGGCGGGTGGGTAATTTACTTCAGCTTTAGGGGCAGTTTCGATGACCAACGAAAAGAAATCAGACAAACAATTAACGAAGAGTTTTTTTCACTTACTTGTGACATGATGGATAATTTATTTCAACTTTATGGGCAATTTAGGGTAGGTGGATGGACCCAAAAAAATCGCAGAAACGCACTGTTCTTTAATATTATTATAGCAAAAGGGCCCGTGCATTGCAACGAGAAAAAAATATCATAATATCCAATGGTCATGACCACATTTTGCTGCATCACCGAGATACATTATCACTCTCAATTTCGTGAAATCATGAACAATTTTTGAAATCATTAAATTTTCTTAAACTCGTGAACATTTTTCAAACTCATGTACACTTTTACAAATGTTTTGAACATTTTCTAAGATTAATAATATTTTCTAAATTCATGAACATTTTATACTATTTGCAAACATTTTTTTAATAAAAATGCGAAAATATTTCTTGAATTGGCAAACATTGTAGAATCGATGAATATTTTTCTGGAAATTGGTGGAACAATTTTTAAAAATCACGAAAAAATGATTTAAGGAACATTTTATCAAATGCATCAACATTTCCTGAACATGTTTTGTCAAAATTTTGAATACTGTTTGAGTCAGCAAACATTTGTCTACAAAATCTTGCATATTTTTTGAATCCAAAAAATTAAGATTTATTAGAAAAATATTTTAAAATACTCTTTTTAAAAAATTTGGACGTTTTTGAAGTCCCAAATTATTTAAAGTCGAAAAAACAAAAATAGAAAAGAAAAAAGGAAATATAAAATTTAAAAAACAGGCCGCCCAAATGAGCACGCTTCATCTTCTTCCAGCATGCAGAGTGCAGCATAGGAGAGGTCCCTAGTGCATGGGCCGGCCTAGGCAGGGGATACCCCTGTGTAAAACATTTTTTTATCAATTATAGGTGGCATTGATGGGTAATATTTTGCAACTTCGGAAGGAATTTCCGTTACGTACTGCCAGGAACAATAGCCCCTTTATTATTAAGTATAGAATTTATTTATTGAACATTTACTCGAGCAGCTTCATGAATGCCCGAGTTGCTCCCTCCCTTGCTCCTAGTCATGTAGCTCGGCCACCGCTCGGTGCCGACGACAGTTGCTCCGGCAGACATCCACATGATACACTCTCATTATCATGGCTCTATTTTCACAAATGCATACTCATCCACCACTCATAAATTGGAGAAAACGCCGTAGTTTTCTTGGGAGAAAAAGGTTGAAAAACAGAAAATAGTGAAAAAAACTCGAAAAAATGAGAAAACAAAATAATTTATCACATCTTTGTACGAATCCATATCAGAGGTGGTGAATCCACCGGAGCCAAATTTTTTTTTGAAAAATACAACTGCACATTGGTACCCATTTTTAATGACATGATTACAATGTTTCTAACTTTATATTAAACTTTTATATCTTTTATACCTTTATTTTGTTTTGTCAATTCATAGTAACAACAAATATGTTGTGTTAAGTCTATACCATATTTTAAAATAAAAGGTATAGTACTTTTTTTTGTCTGAACACATTTCGTGTTCAAAAGTTAAACTAGAATCCTCTAAAATGTGAGAAAACAAGAAAAGAAAAAAAGAGGCACATCTCTCATTAATTTGTGCCACTTGTATGGATATAGTGTATATGCCTATTTGTATCCATAATTATTTTTAATGATAACTATAATGTGTAGAGTATAAGAATATCTCGATAGAGGTTTCTAGTTTACGATTATACATAAACAAATAGGAATATCTAAAGTACATACGGTGTTCAGGATCTTGTGACCAAATCGCTAGTACATTTATTTATCATTTTTTGTCAAATGCGACTTACATATAATAGTGGGTTCGCTAATCTGTTGATGATTCGTTTCTAACCCATCCATGGTACCGAAATAGGACCCCTACAGCTAAGATGACATTTAGTAGAACATATAGGCCATTCACTAAAGAGAGAATGGTAGATTTACGAAAGTAGTTAAGATATTTCTCTTTTGTTAGAATCCTTCATTATGAGCAGAGAAGAAAAGCAATGGTTGATTTGACAGTTGACGACCTTTCATGTTCAATGTTGTCACTAAGAATATGAAAGATCTCACTATCTGGTACTTATGACAAACTTCACCGGATTGTAGTGACCATCTGAAAGAACATGTGGTGCCCTCATGTTTGGTTTGATAATTGATGACAATCTCTATGGACTAATGGTTGCCTTGAGTTGTCTTTGAAGGATTTGCACATAGGCATTTCTTGAAGTCCATGTGTTGGTTTCAAGGAGTTTATGAGATGATCAAGGTGTATTCAAGGAATTATCCAATGATGGTCATGTAGAAGACATGATACAAGTTGATCAAGACTAAGTACAAAGAGTGATTCAAGTTGATCAACATACAAAGCGTAGAAGATGTACCAAGCGGGATCAAGTGATCTCATGGTATGGTAAGCATTGTCCATTACGCTTTGTGTACTAACCTGTGGTCTATGTGAGAGTTGTTTGTGGGGTTAGGTATGTTTCCATGGTCATGCATCAAAAGGAAGATATCATACTACCCATGGAGGATGACATCAAGTGTTGATCGTTATCAAGATTGCGGTGTGCAAGTTCAAGTGGAGCATCACGAAGAGATCATCCTTGAAGCTTGTCGTTCATTGTGGTGTCAATGGACTTTTAAAGAGGTGCCGAAGAGTGGCTCACCCATAGTGAAGTATAGTGGAGCAATCAACTAGTCTTCATCGAGCCAACACAATCAAGAAAGGTGGTCCAACTTGAGGAAGTCAAGATCGTCATAATCTAGCTCAAGTGGACTACGTGCAAGGCAAAGCTTTGCCCTTAATAGGTTTTCTATTTTACTGGCCTCATGCCGGTAGTTGGGAGACCGGGTTATAGGATCGTTTGTCATACTATCAAGAGGGGCTCTCAAGTTAGTAGCTTGATACATATTGTTTGTAGAGAGCTCAAACCATTTCCTCCTTAAATCATCTTTCTTGGTTCTTGTTTGGTTCTTCTCCTTGTGAGATTTGGAGCTTATGGTCATCTTCATGACAAGCTCGAGTTCATCGAAAACGGAGTTCACATACATCTTCTATGATGTTTTCGATGTTGGGGTTTTTGTAGGTTCTTCATTCATAGAGGTCTCACATCTCTATATCATTGGCATTTTTCTACTGCCTCTTCTTACTATAACCAGTCGTTGTTTGGAGAGTGCTTGTCATCATCTATCACAAGCTTGTGCTTGCTCAATTCAGAGCTCATATGCAGAAGTTATGGAGTTCTGGTTTTCCTGCTTCCATCTGTTTGCTTGGGCTATTTTGAAGCTCACTAGCGGCAGTAGCGCCCTGGGTAACGGTAGTACCGTTTGCGCGGTATTTCCACGATCCAGTGCCGCGGGCACTACCGCTTATATTCATGCTTCTAGACTTGTGTTCACTTCAACGGCAGTAGGGAGGCAGTTGGGCACGGTAATACCGCACCTGCCCAGCGGTAGTACCACTCTCGCGGTACTTCCGTAACTGACTACCGTCACACTACCGCCTATCTCTTTGCTTCTGTAGTCCCTCGCTGTTTCCATGGTAGTAGAGTGTGGTAGTACCATTTTGTGCGGTACTTCCGTCCTACCCTCCCTCTACTACCGCTGGTTCTCTGTGTCCTGAGACACTAAGCGGTAGTACAGCTTGCGAGGACGTTAGTACCGCTCCGGCGGCACTACCGCGCCTGAACTTGCATTCTCTCAGTGCTACACCTAGAACTACCGCCCCAAGCAGTAGTACCACTCATCTGAGCGGTAGTACCGCTTATGTGCGTGCTGAAGGCATAACGGTTGGATTTTTTTCCTTCCTATAAAAGGGGGTCTTCTTCCCAATGGTTCTAATTTTGCTTGAGCTCATGTTCTTCCCCCACCGTTGACCTTCTTCGAGCTTGCTATCTCTCAATCTCTTCAATGATTCTTGCTAGTTATTGAGGGAAAAAGATAGGAGATCTAGATCCACATTACCACCAATCACTTTCTCCTCTATGTGAGGGGAACCCCTTGGATCTATATCTTAGAGTTCTTGGTGTTCTCCTTCTTGTTCTTCCTCTCATATTCCTCCATAGCTTTCGTTGCTTTGGTGGGATTTGGGAGTGAGGGACTTGGGCATTCCGTGTGCCCTTGCCATTGCATTAGTTGCATCGGTTTGAGTTCTTCACGGTGATACGTGGAAGTGAAAAGTTGAAAAGCTTATTACTCTTCGGTGCTTGGTACCCTTGAGCTTGTTCCTCTTGGGTGCTTGGGCATCCTAGACGGTTGGTGGTGCTTCAAAGCTCAAGCATTTTGGTGTAAAGATCCAGGCTTGCGTCGGGGTTGATACGTCTCCAACGTATCTATAATTTTTTGATTGCTCCATGCTATATTATCTTCTGTTTTGGACATTATTGGGCTTTATTATTCACTTTTATATTATTTTTGGGACTAACTATTAACCCGAGGCCCAGCCCAGAATTGCTGTTTTTTGCCTATTTCAGAGTTTCGCAGAAAAAGAATATCAAACGGAGTTCAAACGAAATGAAACCTTCGAGAACGTGATTTTTGGAACGAACATGATCCAGGAGACTTTGACCCTACGTCAAGCAACCAATAGGGAAGCCACGAGGTAGGGGGCGCCTACCCCCCCAGGCGCGCCCTCCACCCTCGTGGGCCCCCTGTTGCTCCACCGACGTACTCCTTCCTCCTATATATACCTACGTACCCCCAAACGATCAGAAACGGAGCCAAAACCCTAATTCCACGTCGTAACTTTCTTTATCCACGAGATCCCATCTTCGGGCCTGTTTCGGAGCTCCGCCGGAGGGGGCATCGATCACGGAGGGCTTCTACATCAACACCATAGCCTCTCCGATGATGTGTGAGTAGTTTAGCTCAGATCTTTGGGTCCATAGTTATTAGCTAGATGGCTTCTTCTCTCTTTTTGGATCTCAATACAATGTTCTCCCCCTCTCTCGTGGAGATCTATTCGATGTAATCTTCTTTTGCGGTGTGTTTGTTGAGACCGATGAATTGTGGGTTTATGATCAAGTTTATCTATGAACAATATTTGAATCTTCTCTGAATTCTTTTATGTATGATTGGTTATCTTTGCAAGTCTCTTCGAACTATCAGTTTGGTTTGGCCTACTAGATTGATCTTTCTTGCAATGGGAGAAGTGCTTAGTTTTGGGTTCAATCTTGCGGTGTCCTTTCCCAGTGACAGTAGGGGCAGCAAGACACGTATTGTATTGTTGCCATCAAGGATAACAAGATGGGGTTTTATCATATTGCATGAATTTATCCCTCTACATCATGTCATCTTGCTTAAAGCGTTACTCTGTTCTTATATGAACTCAATACTCTAGATGCATGCTGGATAGCGGTCGATGTGTGGAGTAATAGTAGTAGATGCAGGCAGGAGTCGGTCTACTTGTCTCGGACGTGATGCCTATATACATGATCATACCTAGATATTCTCATAATTATGCTCAATTCTGTCAATTGCTCAACAGTAATTTGTTCACCCACCGTAAAATACTTATACTCTTGAGAGAAGCCACTAGTGAAACCTATGGCCCCTGGTCTATCTTCTATCATATTAATCTTCCAACAGTTAGTTATTTTCATTGCCTTTTATTTTACTTTGCATCTTTATCATAAAAATACAAAAAAAATTATCTTATCATATCTATCAGATCTCACTCTCGTAAGTGACCGTGTAGGGATTGCCAACCCCTTATCGCGTTGGTTGCGAGGATTTATTTGTTTTGTGTAGGTGCGAGGGACTCGCGCGTAGCCTCCTACTGGATTGATACCTTGGTTCTCAAAAACTGAGGGAAATACGTACGCTACTTTGCTACATCACCCTTTCCTCTTTAAGGGAAAACCAACGCTGTGCTCAAGAGGTAGCAGGGGTCTCCAATTAAGTTCTGGAGATTGCCTCTAGCGATTTGTACGGGTTCTGGGACCGCCCCCAAGGATGGCCAAAGTGTACAGGTTCGGTGACCGCCCCCAAGGGTTGTCATTTGTACAGATTCGGTGACCGCCCTCAAGGGTCCCTTAGTGGAATCACGGCATCTTGCATTGTGCGAGGGGTGAGGAGGTTATGGTGGCCCTAGTGGCTTCTTGGGGAGCACCGTGCCTCCACACCGCTCTAAACGGAGATTAGCGTCCGCAAGGGTGTGAACTTCGGGATTCATCGTCGTCTCCACGTGCCTCGGTTATCTCTTACCCGAGCTCCTTACTTATTGTAAGTGTATCTAGTCCCACCCTTAGTTGGTTTTGGAGTATTGATTAAACTTGATTGAGGGACTAATGTGTTTGTGAGAATTGCAGGATAACACAGATAGTAGTCCCTTATTGATTCGGTTTACCTACCAGAGATGACCCCTAAAATTGTGTGAAGACAATGGTGGTCTGTCAAGATATTCACAGTGAAGACTATGACATGTGAAGACATTCACTTGAAGACTATAGAGTGCGAAGACATAGTTGTTTCGTAGTTTTCTTTTCTTCTTTATTGAGTCATATGAACCACCATATTGTTAAATGGGTTCCAAGTGAACAAAGTCAGAGTGACTGATGTGATGCTCAACCAAATCCTACGTCTTCGAGCAAAGACAATGAGAGCAAATCTTATCTAAAGCTGGATGAGTCAGCTTTACTTGTAGCCCAAGTCAAGTCGCCGTATGTCTTTGAAATCTGACCGTTGAACATGTGTCAGTTTCTTAGTGACCCAGGGTCATTTCAGACAAATCAGGTCGGGTTAAAGCAAGTAATGAGAATGCAGACTAAACCAATTAATGAGAAAAATTAAACACAAAAAAGATAAACAGTCTTTAATATCCTTTTTTGATATACAATGAACATTATTGTTATATATATTGAACAATTGTACGGTGAGATTTTCAAATATCCAGCTCCAAAAAAATGCAGCCTTTTTTGTGCTTAAAAACCGACAAAAATCTGAAGAAGAAAATATAAAAAGCAGCTCGAAGGGAAAAGTGCGCCGGCCAACTTGGAGTTGACGCACACCGGCATGAACGGGGAGTTGATATGTCTCACATAAAGCGAGACGATGGTTCGTCTCACTTATCGCAGAGCGGGCCGGCCAGTTAGGTTCTTCCTTGTGACCAACTTTTTTCATTTTTTTACGCTTCATTTCATTTTTTATCAGTTTTTAACTTCCATTTATGATTTCCAACATTATAAATAAATATATTATAACATACTTTACGTAAAACATTATATAAAATAGTATCCAAGCATTTCAAAAATGTTAAATGTCTCATGTACATGGAAAATATTTTTTTTAAGTTAGTTGAAGCATTTGAAGAAAAAATATATTAGACAAGTATTTAAAAAATGTTAAACGTGTATAGAAAAAATACTGACATTGTATTATCAAAATATTAATATGTTAAACAAGTACTTCAAATATGTTAGTCAAGCATTTGAAAAATGTTAAATGTGCATAGAAAAAATATTGACCGTGTATTATAAAAATTAATATGTTACACAAGAATTTCAAAAATGTTAATCAAGTATTTGAAAAAATGTAAACTGTGTATATAAATAATGTTGACCTTGTATTAAAAATATGATGAAAATTTTGATCATGTATTTAAAAAACGTTACTCAAGAATTTATAAAAATGTTGAATAAGTATTTGAAAATGTTAATCAAGCATTTCAAAAATGTTAAACGTGTATAGAAAAAAATATTGACATTGTTTAAAAATGTTAATCTGGTCATTGAAAATTTGTTAATCAAGCATTTGCAAAATGCTAAATGTGTATAAAAGCTCTTGTCAATTTATTAAAAAATGTTAATCTTATATTTGAAAAATGAAAATGACGCATTTGAAATGTGTATAAAAATATGTTGACCACATATTAAAAAATGTTACTCTTGTATTGAAAAAAATGTTAATCAAGCATCTGAAAAATGTTTAAAATATTTATAAAAATGTTGACCGTGTACTAAAAGAGATTTAAACTTGTATTTGAAATTTTTTTAATCAAGTAATTGAAAAATGTTAAAATGTGTATAGAAAAAAAATTAACCTTGTACTTGAAAAATGTTGATTAAACATTTGAAAAATGTTAAAAATATGTATAGAAAAAATACTGACGATGTACTAAAAAATGTTAAACTTGTATTTAATAATTTTAAACATGTATTAGAAAAATTTTCTTACTGATACAAAAATGTAGAATGAAAAGTAAAAGGAACAAAGAGAAATGAAAGAACCAATGAAAGCTGAAAAAACGAAGGAAACGAAAGAAAATAGAAAAAAAACATAGAAAAAGTGCAAATAAAAGAAAATAGAAAACAGGTAAACAAAACAATGAAAATAAAAAAAATGAAGAGACATAATAAATAAATTATAAAATAACCAAGGAAACCAATAAATAATGGAAACAGTGAAAATTAACAAAGAAAAACTGATGAAAAATGAAAAAGTGACAAACAAAACCAAAGAAAACTAAGAAAAATCAATGAAAATAGAGAAAAAAATAAAAACTGTGAAAACCAAGAAGAAAATAAGAAAAATGTTTAAAAACAAATAAAAAAATAAAACCGAAATAAACTAGCGAGAAAACAAAGAAAACACATAAAAGAAAACAAAAAGGAAAAAAAAAGAAACATGTGAACAAGCGAACGAAGTGCAACAAGGAAACTCAATCACAACACCTAGTGTGAAAAAAAAGCAAATGATAAGTGCCACATGTCAGGTGTGTGGCAATTCGGACCTAACTTTTTTCGATGGCAATTCCAGTCACGCATGGATGGCAAATCCAACACACGACAAGTTTCTTTTGAAAATAAAGTGAAGCAGGAAAGTTGCCATCCTTGCGTGACTAAACTTGCGTCGAAAACGTTTGGAATTGCCATGTGCTCGTACCTGATGTGTGACATTTATCAGGGTCCAGAAAAACATAAATGGGTGGTCCAAAAGCTACGTCGCAAGGAAAAACTGTTCAGCGAGACAGAAGAAACTCCTGCATAATGCGATATATAGTTGTTGTGGGCGTTAACTAGGAGCTCTCCTAAAACTCTTGAGGCTCCTTCTGGCGCAAAAGAACTCATGCGTCGCTCGCATGGGCCGGCCCTGTAATTTCGCCCGACTACTTGCTCGTCCCTACTCGCCTACTTAATCGGCTGGCGGGCTGGTTTTTTATATTTAATTTGAAAGATTCTGTAAAAAATGTTCACGAATTTTAAATAATATTTTTGAGCTTCAAAAAGTTGTAAATTAGAAAAATGATCACAAACCCAATAAGATGTTCAAAAAAAGTACAAAAACAATTACGGACTAAAACACATTGCAACTTGGAGTAATGAGCTTAACCTCTATCTTATTTTCTATTTTTATATTCAATATACTAAAACCAAAAAATTTGCAAATTTAAAAATTGTTCATGAATTTTTTAAAAAGCTCATGCCGTTTTTAAAAGGGTTGAAGAGCTTAAAAAATCATGAATTTATAAATGTACATGAATTTTAAAAAGATAATTATTGTTGAAAAAAATTAAAAAGTGAAAACAAAAAAATCTGAATAGAAAAAACAGCGATAAAACAAAGAAGCCTCACCCGTAAAACTGACGAGAACCTTCCCAAAAACAGCAAGGTCAGTTCTATGTGGACTGGCCCACTTAGAATGATTACTTAAGATCATTTTCTTTTGCCTTTATTCCTTTTTCCATCACATGTTTTCTTCCATCAGGCCTTCTTGACTTGGCAACCGTGTCAAGAGTGGGGCTCCTTTTTCTTTCCTCACCACTTGATGCATCATCATCATCAACAACAACAATAGTAACATTTCCAATGAGCTCTTCCTCTTATTAAGAATTTCAAATAACTCCTGGTTCTTCCACTTCTCCTCATTTTCAAGCTCCTTCTAGCAATAATACAACATGCATGCTTTTCCTTTCTTCTTATTGTCCCCATTCCTCCCTTTTCATTGGATTAAACCTTGAGCAATCATGGGCAACATACGATAATTGAGAAAATAAGTTAGGCACATATACAAACGAAACGAGGAAGCATGATCTACATACTACAATTGACACGCCAATTGATGAATTTAGCAAACAATCACCTTATCATCATTGTTGCAACCACTTGGGTCCATGGGATTGACATTTGACAAGCAAGCCGGGCACTTTTGACATTATGTGGATATTGTGGACCATCAGTGGTGGAGAGAAGAGGTCAATCGACCATAGCCCCTACTGTTGTGTGCATAAAAGGACTATTTGATCCGCATCCAATATGAGCTCATTGGTTGATCCCTTTCAACGGCCGCATCAATAGAAAATCTTCTTCCAAGCCACACATAATAGCACGTCTTCATCGTTTTAGTAGTGTGCCACTCTTCCCCTAGGAGTTACATAAAGAAAACCATCCTCCATGTCAAGAAGCTCGTCATCATATAGTGTCTCATACTCTTGAGAGACAAAAACTTCATTTCCAACATTTGTATATTGCAAAAAAGTGTAATCGGCAACACTACATGCACGCAAAAATGAATATAGGCACACTTCATGGTCGAACATGTTGTGGATGACCGTGGTGGTTGTGACGAGTGATGTTGGCTCCTCCTCCACGAGCTGCGATGGGACGAAAGGGAGGAGGAGGAGGAGGATGCACCACCACTGCAGCGGCAACAACAGGCGATGTGGACATTGTCTTCGTCGACCATGAAGCAGCCGAGGCGGGGTCACGCGACGGCCTCTTTGTTGGGGAACGTTGCAGAAAACAAAAAAAATTCTCTACGTTTCACCAAGATCTATCTATGGAGTCATCTAGCAACGAGAGGGAGTGCATCTACATACCCTTGTAGATCGCGCGCGGAAGCGTTCAAGAGAACGGGGATGAGGGAGTCGTACTCGACGTGATCCAATTCACCGGAGATCCTAGCGCCGAACGGACGGCACCTCCGCGTTCAACACACGTACGGTCAGCGTGACGTCTCCTCCTTCTTGATCCAGCAAGGGGGAAGGAGAGGTTGATGAAGATCCAGCAGCACGACGGCGTGGTGGTGGATGCAGCAGTCACCGCAGCAGGGTTTCGCCGTTCTTCTGCGAGAGAGAGAGGTGTAGCAGGGGAGAGGAAGGCGCCAAGACTTCAGGTGCGGCTGCCCTCCCTCCCCCCTTTATATAGCCCCCCTAGGGGGTGCGCCGGCCCTAGGAGATGGGATCTCCTAGGGGGGCGGCGGCCAAGGGGGTGGAGTAGCCCCCAAGGCAAGTGGAGGCGCCCCCTTCCCTAGGGTTCCCAACCCTAGGCGCATGGGGGGCCCAAGGGGGGGCGCACCAGCCCACTATGGGCGGGTTCCCCTCTCCACTTCAGCCCATGGGGCCCTCCGGGATGGGTGGCCCCACCCGGTGGACCCCCGGGACCCATCCAGTGGTCCCGGTACAATACCGGTGATCCCGAAACTTGCCCGATGGCCGAAACTACACTTCCTATATATAATTCTTCACCTCCGGACAATTTCGGAACTCCTCGTGACGTCCAGGATCTCATACGGGACTCCGAACAACTTTCGGATTACTGCATACTCATATCCATACAACCCTAGCGTCACCGAACCTTAAGTGTGTAGACCCTACGGGTTCGGGAGACATGTAGACATGACCGAGACGACTCTCCGGTCAATAACCAACAGCGGGATCTGGATACCCATGTTGGCTCCCACATGCTCCTCGATGATCTCATCGGATGAACCACGATGTCGAGGATTCAAGCAATCCCGTATTCAATTCCCTTTGTCAATCGGTACGTTACTTGCCCGAGATTCGATCGTCGGTATCCCAATACCTCGTTCAATCTCGTTACCGGCAAGTCACTTTACTCGTACCGTAATGCATGATCCCGTGACCAGACACTTGGTCACTTTGAGCTCATTATGATGATGCATTACCGAGTGGGCCCAGAGATACCTCTCTGTCATATGGAGTGACAAATCCCAGTCTTGATCCGTGTCAACCCAACAGATACTTTCGGAGATACCCGTAGTATACCTTTATAGTCACCCAGTTACGTTGTGACGTTTGGTACACCCAAAGCACTCCTACGGTATCCGGGAGTTACACGATCTCATGGTCTAAGGAAAAGATACTTGACATTGGAAAAACTCTAGCAAACGAACTATACGATCTTGTGCTATGTTTAGGATTGGGTCTTGTCCATCACATCATTCTCCTAATGATGTGATCTCGTTATCAATGACATCCAATGTCCATAGTCAGGAAACCGCGACTATCTGTTGATCAACGAGCTAGTCAACTAGAGGCTTACTAGGGACATGTTGGTGTCTATGTATTCACACATATATTACGATTTCCGGATAACACAATTATAGCATGAATAAAAGACAATTATCATGAACAAGGAAATATAATAATAATCCTTTTATTATTGCCTCTAGGGCATATTTCCAACACTCTTCACGCCGCCGCCTTTTGGCTTGGGCCCAACAGCCTTCTTATGAGGTGGCGCATCCACTACGATCGCATCGGCTGCTCGTGTGGCCGCAAAACCGCTACGGCGAGTAGGGGCGGCCATGGCGAGAACGATTGAAGGGGGAGCTGCCGCGGAGGAGCTGGCCTTGGCGAGGAGCATGAGAGCGGCGGTGGGATCGACGCCCGCGTCGGAGGAGCCAACGATGGAGGCCCGGCGCCCAGAGGGAGCCTATCGCGTGTGGGAAATGCCCGGGCGCGGTTGGGGCTGCATGGGCGCCGTGTTTGGTTTTGCGGCGGTAGCCGAAGTGCCCTATATTTGCAGCACTTATGCTGTCTTTTGGGCGCCCAAAAAAATCTGGAGCAAAATTTACATAAGCAGCATTTTTTTTTGTTCTAAAATACCAGAAGAACAGTTATGCCCTCCTATTACAGTGCAGCTATTGGATATGCTTTAGTCTAGCCCGACTAATTTTCCACACGAACGAATCGATCAGCCATGTCGTTGGAGCACCTAGCATTTGAATTTGGCAGCCGTTGGAGGTGGGGCCCCCATGTCTGGTCTCCCGGCCCCACGTGCGTCTCCCTCCCCCGTCCCCCAATTCGAAATCGAGATCGCGGGGAGGACAACCGAAGCCAAACAAAAAAAGCGGCCCCCTCCATGCTCCCCAGGCCACCGCTCCATTCAAAATCGGACCATCGCTGCTCTTCCTCCCCCCACACTCACCCACCCACTCACTGCCCTCGAGCTCAGCTCAGCCCGAGAGCCAGCAGGCACCGCCGCCGCCCACACACCAGCGCAGCGGCTAGGAGGAGGAGGGGGAGGCCGCGATGGGCGAGGTGGTGCTCATCTCCCGCTCCGGCGACGGCTGCGGGGCCGTGGGGGAGCGGAAGGCGGACCACCAGGAGCGGCAGGGCCAGCAGGGGCAGGTGCTGGAGCTGCTGCTCGCCGCGCTGCGCAAGTCGGTGGCGCTGCCGTGCCAGATGGCGGACGCGGACGACCCGGCGGGCGGCGCGGCCGGTGCGGGCTGGGGGATGGACATCGGCTGGCCCACCGACGTCCGCCACGTCGCGCACGTCACCTTCGACCGCCTCCAGGGCTTCCTCGGCCTCCCCGTCGAGTTCGAGCTCCAGATCCCCTGCCCAGCGCCCAGCGCCAGGTAGCTTCCTCCTCTTCTTCTCCTCAAACCAATCTCCCGCGAGGATGAGGATTCGGTTCGAATTTCAAATGTGTTTTCTTTCCGGCCTGCAGCGCGAGCGTCTTCGGGGTGTCGCCGGAGTCGATGCAGTGCGGGTACGACGACAGGGGCAACTCCGTCCCCAAGATCCTCCTGCTCATGCAGGAGCGGCTCTACTCTCAGGATGGCCTCAAGGTAGCACAACTGCACAAGCACATTACTCTGCTCCTCTTTGCTCCTCAAATAGCTGAGTGTGTTCGTTGCTAAAGTCCAATTTGTTAACTGACTAATCTGTGTGGATGGAATCGATGATATGCATGCAGGCAGAAGGGATCTTCCGCATCACTCCGGAGAACAGCCAGGAGGAGCATGTCAGGGAGCAGCTGAACAGGGGTGTCGTTCCTGACGACATCGACGTCCACTGCCTCGCTAGCTTGATTAAGGTACTAGGAGCTTCTGGAGCTCACTGTTTTTAGTCTCTCTGGGATTCATTTGTGCAAACGCGTCCGATAAATAGGTTTGTGAGATTACAAGTGCAGAGAAATGTCTAGTAAGATGTGGTAGATTACAAGTTTTACCTTAGTGAACATTTTCCATGGGTAGAGCCATTGGTCCGTATTTTATGCCCAAGAGTGTACTGTTGTTCTCCTAATTAACTACCTTTCTGACGGACACTGATACTGATGAGATAAGAGTGTAAAATTTTTTCTTAGTGAACATCTTCCATGGGCAGAGATATTGGTATCTATCTTTTTGCCCAAGAGTGTACTGGTGTACTCCTAATTAACTAGCTTTCTTCTGACAGAAAAAATGCTACTATGATACTGATGAAATAATTAATGTCGATTTCCTGACACCTTTAGCTTATTTATTTTTTCTTCAATTTTTATGTGTTTTGGATTTTCACACATTTGGTACTCCTGCATGGTGAAAGCATAGGGGTTAATTATGTTGTTCAATTCGATGCAGGCCTGGTTCAGGGAACTACCCGAAGGTGTGCTTGATAGCCTCTCACCAGAGCAAGTCCTGAACTGCAACACCGAGGAACAATGTGTGGAGCTGGTGAGGCATATTCCTGTAACATATGCTGCACTTCTCAGCTGGGTTGTAGAGCTCATGGCTGATGTTGTCGAAGAAGAGGGGTCAAACAAGATGAATGCACGAAATATCGCAATGGTTTTCGCACCCAATATGACACAGGTACTGATTTGCTTGCCACATTTCCCTTACTTGAAACATTTCTTTTTGACACAGTTGCTAACATTGGCGAATGATTCTCTTGCAATCAGATGTCAGATCCTCTTACTGCTCTGATGCATGCTGTGCAAGTCATGAACTTGCTCAAGACATTGGTTCTCAAAACACTCAGAGAACGCGAGGAGGATGAAGGATCATATTCGACATTTTCGTCATCGCCAACTTTATCCGATGGACTTGATGAGGTGGATCGTGAGCACAATCAAGGTGATGGCAATGACAGTGGGACTGAGAAATATGGTGATGACAGTAGTGAAAGCTCAAAGAGTTTTGACAAGGCCAACAACCTGATAATGGACAGCGAACAGCTAATTGGTTCGTCCAGGAGGCACACCTCATTTGAGTTTCGTTTGCCTTGCACCATCGACAACGACGAGGATAAATATCCATCGCTTAGCGAGATCGAAGAAGGTTTCTTGAGGAGGCTAGAATGGCAGGATGTGAGCAAAGGAGGCGATGAAGACGAGGGAAGCATCTTCTCTACCTCCACCAAAGAGGCAGAGCAGCTGAGCTCCTCTGAAAGCATAAGTGAGTCTTGCAAGGTAAGTGATCAAACAAGTAGCACTGAAGATGCAGTTGGTACTGATAGCATTGAGCGGACAATGCAAATGGAGACCAGGACCGAAACTACACGCGAGATGGCCACAAATGCCAAAGAAGTGAGCTGATCATATGCTCATTGCAAGGATGCAGATTTATCTTTGGTTGTCAATCTGTCATCCATGTAATGTAACGCCTAGCTGTAACTTCCACGCCTGCGTGTCATTCAGTCAACACAGGGTTGAGGAACTTTGTCGCAGTAATATTCTGTTGCTGAAGCTATGTAATTGATTACTCGTGTGGTTTAATTATGCCGAAATGCCTAGTTTCTGCTTTTGAGTAAGTTGGAGCTGTAGAGGCACAATAACTTGCTTCTAAACTATCCATAACCTTTTGTGAGTTTTTTTTCCCTCGACTCTTGCTTCTGATGCAGCCTACTCAAATCAAGTCCAACATATGCAAACTCTTGCACCTAAGAGATACATTGAGTTCTAGAGGGAGAGGAAGATTACCTGTGCTGCGCGAAACCCCTGCTGTGCAAGCGGTTGTTATGGCACGCTACGGGCAGTGCACACAGCACTCCAAACTTGTACAAAACTATAGACAAAATAGAGTGCTTCAGTGGATGAACCATTTGATTTGAAGGGCTCAGAATTGTTATACAAACCCATGCAAGCTTCCTACTCGGTCTACAGAACGTGCTTATATATATTTCTGTTCAATTTCAGAAAGTAAAACGACAAAAAGCAGAGAGTGCCCTCTAAAACACGGGTAATTATGCAGCATAAAAGGTCTCCCTTACACGAGTAACTAACAATATACCGAAACAATAGTGTTGTCAGCTGGCAGTTCATGGTTCTATTGCAAAAGCCTGGATTCAAACTCTGGGTTCATATTTTTACTTTCCTTTGAGCTTACCTTTTTACTTGGTATATAACCAGTTCGCGCTAAGACCATTAGCCAAAGTCTAATCACAGGTAATGAATTGTTTCATAAAGCAGCAGACCACAAATAGAAGGGCTAAGATAAGGTATTTAAGGGTATCAGGAGATCAACAGAATAAATATTTTACTAAACGTCTCTTCATTGTCGTATTCTTCTTGACATAATTTGCAGGACAAAAGTTGGAGTCCGAGTATCGAACGATATGCAGCTTAAAATACTTGAGATGATCTCTGTCCAAAGCATTGTAACAATCTCAACCTGTTTCACTACATGGAGGTATTTTCAGTACACACTGGACATCACCAAGTATTTAACTAATAAATTCTGCAGAAGAACAAGCATTCATGTGCACAACGAGTCATGCAGGATTTTCCCAATATGATCTACAATACATAGATATAGTAATGGATAAGCTTGTCGCATACCACAAAAATTTGCACGCACACGAGCATCTTGGATGACTAAAAATTTCAGTTTTTTTTAAATTTTGTTTACTTTTTTTATTTACTGTTCGTCGGGTGTAGATGGGCCTAGGCACCGTTTTGAATTATTGTGATTGAACTGGTCTTCTCTAACCAAAGGATGGCGAGCATTACAACCTTTTCTCACATAAGTCCTGTAGTTTTTTTTTCCTCTTTGCTGCACTTTGACGCATGATGCGGGTTGTGATGGTAACTTTGCAGAGGTTGGAATGAATGATTTTCTGTCTTTGAGAAAAAAAAAGCTTTCGACCATCTATGGGTGTCGAACTTTATGGTGTTTTATTTCCACCATGGCAACTCTAGAATTCTAACATCTACATGAGTCTGTCACATGAGCTCGACATCATAGTCTTCTGAAAAATATGGGTTAGAGGCCTAGTTGTGTGTGCTGGAATGTCACTCTTTCATGGACATATGATCAACTGGAAAATGTCAATTTCATACCTGTAGCTCTTTCTCTCAAGTCCAATTGTCACCCCCAACTAAAAACAAGTCTAAATTTCATCCCAAGACAAACTATTTTCTAGATCCGTACTAAGTTTTCATATATGAAATTATCGCGTGGATTCTTTTACAAACAATGAACCAAAAATACGGCCACACTGAACAAATGAATAAAATTTTGTTGTTTCAACAATTATCCATGAAAAATAAAAACGACTAATACAAGAACAAAAATCCTGATGTGCTTCATTTCTTTTTCTTTTTTTGCGGGAAGATGTGCTTTATTTCTACAAACAAGTATCTAAGGAACAAAAGAGGATGGCTGCTGAGAACATATGGAAGTGTGCGGAACAAATTTTGTTGTCATAAACAAATATACAAACTTGTAAAGTAGATAACCTTGGCGGGAAAAGAAAATCTGTGGAACAGCTAATGTTCTTGCAAACATAAATATAAGAAAAGCAAATTCGTTGGAGAAAAAATAATTAGTATAATAAAATAATTGAAAATGGAAATATAGAATGCTAGAACACATGTAAAATATTTCTAGCAAAGCAATTAGAAAAGTGTGTAAATAAAGGATAAGAAAAAAATAGGAACCATGCGAATAATTTCTACTCAACATATTTTTGCAGGGAAAATCATTAGGACAAAGCTAAGTTGTTTTCTCGAATTTTCTGGAAAGTTTTTGGCAATTGGGCCGGCCCACAGTTATTGTGCTCTTCCCAACCCTAAGGTCGCCATTTCTGTTCCTCAAAAAAAAAGGTCGCCGTTTCTCGTCTAGGAAAAAATCGCCATTTCTGAGAGCTCCCATCCGAATCGCCATGTCCTCCCCACCATCGCCGCCGCCGGCGAGACGGCCGCCACCCACTCGAACCACCATATGCGCCCTCGGCGAAGACCTACTCCGCGAGATCCTCGCCCGCCTCCCCGACCTCCCGAACCTCGACCGCGCCGCCTTCACCTGCCACGCCTTCCTCCGCGCCGTCCGCTCGTCCCCCGCCTTCCGCCGCCGCTTCCGCTCGCTCCGCGCGCCGCCCCTCCTCGCGTTCTTCGTCGAGCGCGAGATGGACGCGGTCCCGGTCTACCCATCCCCCTGGCGCCCCTCCGACCCGGGCCTCGCCGGCGCCTTCCGCGACGCCGATTTCCTCCAGACCCGCAGCATGCGCTGCCCTCCCGCCGACCACGGAGTTGGACTACAGCTTGAACGGCGAGATCCACATCGCCCACCGGAAGCAGCGAGCCAGCTACAGCCCACTCACGCAAGCCCTGGCCCTCTTCCCCGACACCCAGATCCTGCCGGACGGCAGCTACCTTGAGCTCCACACGCTCTCCCACCAGGAGGAACAGGGGCTGCAGCGCGTGGTCTGCGTCGCGCGTCGCCGTGTTCTCGTCGCACACCATGGAGTGGCAGATTTTTCCATGGGTGATGGGTGGAAACAAAGGGCCCTGGTGCCCGATGACGCCAGCTCCTTCAAACCTGGCAAGGTGGTTGATGGATTCGTGTACTGGACCTTTGGGAAGGGAGCCTCCGGTATGCTGGTGCTCAATACAGCAACATCTCAGTTCCACCTAATTGATGTGCCGCCACCCTTGAAAGAAGGTTGGATGATCTTTACTACATTCAAGCTTGGCCAGACCAAGGAAGGGAAGCTCTGTATCGTGCACTTAAATATCAAGGGCCACATACATGACGATGAACGCAATCTCTTTGTTTGGTTGTGGAGAAAAGATGGTGATGGTGTGGAGAGATGGATTGTTGCGGTCATCAAGTGTTCAATGGCATTTCATGCTGAAGCAAGAATTTTGGCTGTCATTGATGGCTTTGTGTACCTGTCGATCGACTGCCATGCGTACGCTGAATGTCAGAATTATACTACTTCTCCAGAGTGGATCTTATCATTATGCCTGGAAACAACAGAGGTGTATCAGCTCTATGAGGGCCAGTGTCAGAGTTATGTTTGTGTCCATCCCTATGTCATGATGCAGTGGCCTCCTTGTTTGCTACACAGCCCATGCTTATGTTGGATGATGTCCGTGAAGTTTCTACCTACTGGTTTGGTCTCTAGATTGTATGATGTTGTGTTACTTTAGAGCACTGGATTAGCGTAGTCGTGTTTTAGATGCATGACGTGTCTGATTCGTTATCTCCGTTAGTGCATTTCCATTTTTTTACCGCAAGGTTTTGCGCAGAGTAAGCACAGGGTTAGAAAGCTCCGCACTGCTAATATCTCGTGAATCAAGCAAGGTAAGTTGTCAGAATAAAAAACTATTTGCATGCAACTTCCAGGCTAGAGAAATTATAAGTTGCATGTAAGGTTGAAGAAAAAACACTGTTCATCCCATGCAATTATCAGGTTAATGGAAGTGTAGTGCCTAAAAGATAGCACATCCACCCCAACCTGTGGAGGTTAATGGAAGTGTAAGTTGCATGTAAGGTTGAATAAAAAATTACTTCATCCCGTGTAGGAAAAATGTATGCACAAAGTTTATCTGATTTTACCCCGCCATGTAGTATCTACCTTCTCGTGAATCAAAAACGCACACGCAAATCCCATTATTATTGTGTTTCTCTACTTGCAATGCACATGAGTGCATTCTAACAAAATGTAATAACACTTATGGGTTTCACAGTTCTTACAAAATGTAATAACATACCGTAGCAATAACGACGGTCAAGTGCTTACGAAGAAAGGAATAACTAATAATGAAATCATTTGTAAGAGGCAATCCAGAGTGCAACTGCATTTAACTAATGACAATCTTTTATACCTAAAAGAGTCATCCCACTAACTTATTTATTTTAACATACAAGTATGCCACATCACTATATAATTATGGATGAGATAAGACACACCTCAACATACAATCATGCAAGTTATTTTTGTAGAAAAAACGTGTCGCTCCCATATATGCGGGCACAAGCCCATTTTGTACTTCAGGCCCAGATCAACTTCGGAGCCCGTGGCTGGACAATAGCGGCCCACTCAACGCCCCCACCTATATAACCTGCTCCACACATTTCCGCCGCACCCTCTTCGCCCAAAACCCTACCCCTCGAGCAACCGCGCCGCCGCCGCTCCACCCAGCGTTCGGGTTGCTCGCCGCCGGCGAGCTCGTGCCGCGACTCCACCATGAAGGTACGCACTTCTCCCCTCCTTCCGATGCGCGCATATCTGACCCGAGACTGCGCTCTCCTCACCTCCCGATGCGCTCTGATGTGATCTGTTCCTGTGCGACGCCTGATTCGTGTGGTTTTGGCCTTGGTTTCAGTTGAACATCGCGAACCCCACCACGGGGTGCCAGAAGAAGGTCGAGATCGATGACGACCAGAAGCTGTGAGTGTTTCTCATCTCGCCCTTCGCCCTTTAGACCCGCGTCGTGGAATCGCCATGGTTGATTGCTATTGGGAAATCGCGTTTCTGTTTCCACTTTTGTGGAATCGTGAATGCTGTAGTCTTGTGCGTGGAACCATTATTTATGATTGTGTGTTAATAGGACGCTCTTATAAGTGTTATGGTGCGATTAGAATCCTGTTGAAGCTTTTGATGTTGGAGTGGACTGGAATTAAAGTTCTTTGAGGGCTATTGACAGTCTTCTTATAACAGTAATGCTGTATCAAGGATGTTTGCTATATTTTCAGTGTGGTTTCAAATTGCATCGAGCACACTATGTTTATTTTCTTACTTTGAGCTGCAGATAAATGTATATTAAGATTGTTTACTCTCAAATTGTATATTTGTATTCGACTTAGCAAGCGTACAGCAATATTAGATGGCTAAGCATATCCAACCCTTCCCACATTCTTAACAACTTGATTAACAGTGAATGGCTTCAAATATCTTTTGATGCTCAGTACTTTAGTTTTGAAAAACATAGGTAAGAATGGACCGTGTGATGCCATGAACAAGGTTGCACTGTTTTTTCAACTGCTTCAAAAATATGACGGATGATGCCATGACATAATGAAATTAGCTGTTTTAACTATTTTATGGGCATTGTGATAAAACAAAGTAGTTTACTTCTGAAATCACCATAAGCAGGCTTTTAGTGGGTGGCTAATGATCAGTATATTAATGTATGTTGATTGACATAATATTCCCGTTGGAGTTTCCATTTTTTTTGTTTGGCTATATCTAACATTTTGGTATGAACTACAGGCGCAACCTTTATGACAAGAGAATCTCCCAGGAGGTAGTTGGTGATCTTCTGGGTGAGGTAATCTACTAGTAACTTCTTTCATGATACATAACCCTTGACCTGATGTTTTGATAGTTTTGATCAAAGATATCTGTCATTTCCTGTATTTTCAGGAATTCAAGGGTTACATCTTCAAGATCATGGGTGGCTGCGATAAGCAGGGTTTCCCGATGAAGCAAGGAGTGCTAACTTCTGGGCGTGTCCGCCTTCTGCTTCACAGGGGTATAACTTTATTTCCATTGTACTTCTTATTACTTACATTTTCCCTCTTGGATTGAAATCTTACCTGCATCTCTTTTGCGTCAATTCTGCAGGCACACCTTGCTTCCGTGGTTTTGGCAGGCGTAATGGTGAGCGCAGGCGGAAATCCGTCCGTGGTTGCATTGTCAGCCAAGACCTATCTGTTATCAACTTGGTGATTGTCAAGAAGGGTGAGAATGATCTGCCAGGCCTTACTGACACTGAGAAGCCCAGGATGAGGGGACCCAAGAGGGCTTCCAAGATCAAGAAGCTCTTCAACCTTGGCAAGGACGATGATGTCCGCAGCTATGTCAACACGTACCGCAGGACCTTCCTTAACAAGAAGGGTGAGCTTTCAACTGTGTTAGTTTACTGCATTAGCCCTATTCCTGTTCCATCGTGGATCCTGCTGTGTTATTTTGCCATCTTTCACTTGTCTTAAGGAAAGTTACTACTATTTCCTTTAATATCATAGTGCTTGTCTGAGCAGTTTTGTGTCTCTCATTTACCGCTTTCTTACCTGGATCACATTGATTGTTATTTCCAGGCAAGAAGGTGAGCAAGGCTCCCAAGATCCAGCGTCTTGTGACTCCCTTGACCCTCCAGAGGAAGCGCGCCAGAATCGCAGACAAGAAGAAGAGGATTGCCAAGAAGAAGTCCGAGGCTGCGGAGTACCAGAAGCTGCTTGCACAAAGGCTGAAGGAGCAGAGGGACCGCCGGAGCGAGAGCATGGCCAAGAGGAGGTCGAAGCTGTCTGCTGCCACCAAGGCTCCTGCTGCCTCTGCTTAAGATGGTTACAGTCCTTCGCACTTTGTTGGAAAAATCTACCCGCTACTTTCAGTTTTCTTGGGTTGGTAATTGTTGCAATTTTGCGTGAACATGGGTACTTTATCATTGTAAGTTTTGTTACTGGAGTAGCTTTCTTGGGTTTGTACCTGATGAACATGATGGGTACTCTATTGTCATGAGTTTGCCAGAGTTGTATGTTAGTTTCTACTCAAGTACTCTTATCGGCCATTTAATCTGCTCGTTACTTTTTGCACCTTGTTACTTCCTCCGTTCCTAAATATTTGTCTTTTTAGAGATTCCAAATGGACTACGACATACGGATGTATGTAGATATATTTTAGAGAGTAGATTCACTCATTTTGCTCCATATGTAGTCATTTTTTAAATCTCTAGAAAGACAAATATTTAGGAATGAAGGGAGTATTTTCTAATTAAAGTACTTAATGAATATTATCCTTGAGCTTAATTTTGATGGTTGACTTGTTTGGCGCATGATGAAATTAGCTTGTTATAGGCAGGTGAAATGAGCTCTTTGTTTGTTCGGATTTAATTTTTGTTGTCAAAATTTGAAGAATTTGAAGAATTTTGCTAAGCTACTTTGGCTTAGTACTATATTGAACATTTGATTGCACGCAGATATCGTTTATGAGCTCCCGCGACATCTCCTTAAGCTTCAAAACGAAGAACATGGTGCAGGCTGCGGATGAGTATTAGCTGCACGGTGAAGGACCCCCAAAACACAACACACATACACACTGATCCACCTCTCCAAAAAAAAAACGCACCGTTCCATAGTCCTTGGTGCACCGCCCAAACGTCTTGCACCGCCTATTGCTGTCGCTGCCCGAAACCATATCTAGAAGGGCACCTGCTTTGTCCCATTAGATCCAGACGATGCCATCTTTGTTCGAGATGGTTGAAGGAGGATATCGCCTGCCTTATTTGTAGGTCCTACTTGAAACCACAATAAATTTTTTGCATAGGCGGATCACGCTGTCACCAAGGGAGTCGATTGGTGTCACCACCGACACCTATGCTAGTGGGATCCAAAGACCGCCGAGACACCTCAGCCATAAACTCCTTGGGACCGGTTGGAGCACCGCCAAGATGGGGGGAGGGTAACGACACTTCATTCCGATGTGATGTTGTCCCTTCCACCGGATCGACGCCCCAAGGAGAAATGATGCCAACACTAACTACCGGCCGAAGCCTAAGCACCTGGGCCGGCGATGGAGGTGGGGACTTGTGGCTTTGCCGCCGGAGGAAGGGGCCATTGGTTCTCCCAAATCGCCTCTCGTGCGGTTGGGGAAAGAGCGGAGTGATATGAGCCGATAATTAGGCCCGATTGTGGCATCTAGTTGTGGTAGTTTTTCTAAGGACAGTGCTAACTTCCAGTCGACCCGAAGATAAGTAACAGATGTTGCCGGGTGTTGATTCTTTTTTTAATACGAAAATAAACATATTCGTCTAATTTTTTCCCTAATAGGTTGATGCATGCATATAGGACAAAACTGATGATGTCATCAAAAATTCCATCAAATTTAAAACTTTAAAATGTTTTGTAGGTTAAACCGTTGCTCCGATTTAAAAACTGTTTTCACATGAAAGATTCGTTGCGACGAGATCTTCGAAACTAGATTCCATATTGGTATATTTCGACGACTCTTTTTTCGAGTCAAAAGTTACCAGACCTAGACTAAATAAGTTATCACCTTTGTGGTACGTCATTTACCATCATGTTTATATAGAAATTACCCGGACAAAAAAATGTCTCCTCCAACGTTCTCCCCACATGCAAATGCACTAGAGCACAGGAAAGCAGATGACATTGTAGATTTTCGCTATTTTGAAACTATAAATTATTTTATAGCTCAAACCGTCGTTGAAAAAATCGTTTTCACATAAAAAATCCGACACGACGAGAACTTCGAAACAAGATCTCATGTTGGCCTGTTTTGATGACTTTTTTGTTCAAAAGTTACCGTAAAGTTATTAGTTATGTTATATGTAAATTAACATGTTATTTATGCAGAAGTGACCGGAGGTGTGTTTTCAACCACTTCTTTCCCAGGGGTTAAAGTTACCATGGTTTTTGTACCTAATTTATCAGGTCTACGATGCATATATTACCGTGCTATTTGCATAGAAGTAACCAGAGTATGTTTCAACAACTTTTTACTTGCGTCTAAATTTACCGCGGTGTTTGTAGCTAAGTTATCAGATTTGCAATGTGTGAGTTACATGCTATTCACACAAAAGTTATCAGGAGGGGGGTATATTTCACCAACAGCTCTTCCCCACCCCTCACCACTGTCGCCAAAGTTATCAGGGTCGTGTACATAAGTTATCAGGTCTATGATGTGTGAGTTATCATGCTATTCACAAAAGTACCAAGACCGGCGTACATAAGTTATCAGGTCTGTTACCGGCGGATACTTCATCAACCCCCTACCCCCCACTCCCCGCGCTAAAGTTATCAGGATCGGGGTACATAAGTTATCAGGTTTGTGATGTGTGAGTTATTAGGACCGAGGTACATGAGTTATCGGACTCTATTTTTGTTGTTGCTTCGTTTAGACCATTGATTGATCAATGCAAAGAACCATGGGAATGACAATGCAAGGAGTGTCTAGCCGCATGAGCGCGGGGGGCGGTGACACGTGGCAGCAATCCTTAATTATCATGCAAGAAGGATGTTAAGAGTCAGTCAGAGTAGCATTTCTACATGGAGGAGATGATCATTCATTCCATAGAATAATCATACTATAAAAAATTATAGATTGAGATACACCATGAAGGAGATCATTCATTCAATTCTATGATATTCTTTGGGAAGAAAATACATGTAAAAATGGCTTGGCAAGTTCTTACAAAACTGAAGTTACTGAACCGAAGCTAACAGAGTAGAGCCGTGGGCTGCCCATGTAAGCCACCAAATTCAGCCCTGCAACTTCGGTTAAGCAGCCAAAATGTGGTTGAGACCTTGTATCGGCTACCAAGGCGTGAAGACATCATCTCTGCTCCATAATTCTCAGCATACATGTACTACAACAGAGACTACAGCAGCAGCAGCGGAAGCATGTGCACAGAGTGCAGCAGCCGGTCCCTCGACGGCAGCAGCATCTTCGCGGCGAGCATGTCGAGAATCGCGTCGGTGCCGCACTGCTGCTGCAGCTGCTGCTTGGCCGGCGGGGGCGGGCTGGCGCGGCTGAGCTTGCCGCCGACCGGCCGACGCAGCAGCACCGGTCGAAGGAGGTGATAGGGTCGAAGAAGGGGTCCATCGGGGACGACAGGAGGCTACAGTCCAAGTCGGTGACGCTCGACGTACCCAGCGCCAGTGTCGTCGCTGCTAGCGCCGCCGCCTGCTTGGCCGCCACGAGGAGCTGCTGCTACACTTGGTCTCGCGCCTGGTAGCTCTCCTTGGCCACCTGGCGCAGGAGGAAGGAGATTGGACGCCGTCGGGGGAGAGAAAGGAGGAAGGGATAAGGTGGATCGCGAGCCGCTCATTTCCTATCTGACAACGCGGGACTCGTTCGTGCATGTCCCTAATGTCCAGTCGACAGGTGGTTAGCTTTCTCGTTTTTGTAAACATACTATCATGAAGAACATAAACTGGTCTAAAGTGTTAATCACATCTCGTTTTCAATTTCTTCATGGATGATTACTTGCCTTTGATCTTGAGTCAAAACATATATTTAACCAACATCGGGGTTTCCGACAAAGAAATGCGAAAGAAGAAAGGAAGGAAGTGAGGTACTCCCTTTGTCCCACAATATAAGGCGTTTTTGCAAACTAGCATAGAATGTCTTATATTGTGAGACGGAGGGAGTAGCTTATAGCAAGACAAGGGCATAAAGAATTGACCGCCACTAAGGAAAATTCTGCAGGACTGCATAGTTCAACTGTCATGAGAAGGGGAAGATGACTCAGTTAAGGACGGTGTAGGGTCAAATACTCAAATATATGATCTAGAGTAGGAGGATGAGGAGGTGAATGGACATTTTGAAGAAAAAAATCAGCTTTTAGTTGACAAGTTTTAGCTTTTGCATCTCTTGATTGCCTTAGAGCAGACTAAACACGCAAGTCAGAAGTGAAACTTGCAACATAGGAAAGGAATCGCAACACAACAAATGCAAAATAAAGAAAATCTCCCGAGCTTCGGATTGTTGGCATGATCCTACCAAAACTTTGGCAAGTTTTTTTCTAGGAAGGATCAGATCTATTATAAAAATTCACCAAAAAACTAAAAGCATGTCAAACATAACATAAAGATTGATTGACTCAAGGTAGTGAACCTATAGAACAGTCGGTTCCAATTCCATTTCAAACAAAAAAGACTATCGAAGATCCAACTAATACACGCCTATAGTATATTTCAAGAATCTTATGATGTGGTGGAAAATCATCTAGCACAAATAGCAGTCAAGATGTATGAAAACATCAATAGTAAATTCAGAATTCAAATCGAGCAAATTAAAGTACTGAAAAATGTTAAGTGGTTGATAAGAGGGGATACCTCAACCTGAACCACCATAGAACTTGAGTAACAAGTACCTCTTGATAAGATTCCATGTTCACACAAAACTGCATCAATTATCCAAGTTCATGCAATTTTGTTCATTCAGTAACAAACTCCTGACGATTAAGGTACCCATGTTCACGCAAAACAGCATCAATTACAACTCAACAACGCTGAAAGTAGCAGCTAGATTCATATCATCCAACAAAGTGCGAGAAATTCTTCCGCTATTACAGCTAATAACGGAAGACTGTAAACATCTTAGGCAGAGGCAGCAGGAGCCTTGGTGGCAGCAGACAGCTTCGACCTCCTCTTGGCCATGCTCTCGCTGCGGCGGTCTCTCTGCTCCTTGAGCCTCTGTGCAAGCAGCTTCTGGTACTCTGCAGCCTCTGACTTCTTCTTTGCGATCCTCTTCTTCTTGTCTGCGATTCTGGCGCGCTTCCTCTGGAGTGTCAAGGGAGTCACAAGGCGCTGGATCTTGGGAGCCTTGCTCACCTTCTTGCCTGGAAATAAGGAACAATATGATCTAGGTAAGAAAGAAGTAAATGAGAGACACAAAACTGCTCAGACAAGCACTATGATATTACAAGAAAAGAATATTTTTCCTAAAGAAAAGTGAAAGTGGGCAAGCAGGATCCAAGATGGAACAAGAATAGGGCACGGTTGAGAACTCACCCTTCTTGTTAAGGAAGGTCCTGCGGTATGTGTTGACATAGCTGCGGACATCATCATCCTTGCCAAGGTTGAAGAGCTTCTTGATCTTGGAGGCCCTCTTGGGTCCCCTCATCCTGGGCTTCTCAGTGTCGGTAAGGCCTGGCAGATCATTCTCACCCTTCTTGACAATCACCAAGTTGATAACAGATAGGTCTTGGCTGACAATGCAACCACGGACGGATTTCCTCCTGCGCTCACCATTACGCCTGCCAAAACCACGGAAGCAAGGCGTGCCTGCAGAATTGACACAAAAGAGATGCAGGTAAGATTTCAGTCCAAGAGGGAAAATGTAAGTAAGATGTACAATGGAAGTAAAGTTATACCCCTGTGAAGCAGAAGGCGGACACGCCCAGAAGTTAGCACTCCTTGCTTCATCGGGAAGCCCTGCTTATCACATCCACCCATGATCTTGAAGATATAACCCTTGAATTCCTGAAAATACAGGAAATGACAGATATCTTTGATCAAAACTATCAAAACATCAGGTCAAGGGTTATGTATCATGAAATAAGTAGCCATGAAATACGTTGCCAGTAGATTACCTCACCCAGAAGATCACCAACTACCTCCTGCGAGATCCTCTTGTCATAAAGGTTCCGCCTATAGTTCATAACAAAATGTTAAATATCCAAACAAAAATGGAAAGAGTAAATTCTAACTGGAAATTTTTGTCAGCCAACAAACTCGAATATACTTATCATTAACCACTACAGCGTGCTTATGGTGGTTTCACAGGTAAACTACCTTTGTTCTGTTACAACATTTTTCCACCAAAACAGGTAGCCGCATCACGTCATATTTTTGAAGCGGTTGAAAAACAGTTCAACCTTGTCCATGGCATTACAGGGTCCATGGTATCCTATGTTTTGCTGAAAACTAATCAGTATTGAGCATCACAAGTTTTTTTGGAAACCACTGTTTGTTAATCTATTTGTTAAGAATGTGGGAGGGTTGTGGTGTGCTTAGCCCTCCAACAATATCTACTATTGTTGTGCGCTTGCTAACTAGGAATACATATTTACAAGTCCAGAGTACGCAGTCTAAATGTGCATTTATCTGCCGCTCAAAGTAGGAAAATGCAACTTGAAACTATATTTGAACATCGACACCAAGTAGTAACCTACGTGATATTACTGTTATTTCATAACAACGCTCAAAGAACTTCAATTCTAGTCCACTCCAACAGCAATCGATTAACACGATTCTAGTCGCACCATAACATTTAGAAGATCGTCCTATTAACGCACCATCCAATTTCTAACAAAGTAAAAGGACAAGATGCAAAGACTACAGCAAGCATTCAGGAGTCCACCAAACTGCAAACAGATACACTACACAGAAGCGCGATTTCCCAATAGCAATCAAGCATGGCGATTCCACGACGCGGATCTAAAGGGCGAAGGGCGAGATGAGAAACACTCACAGCTTCTGGTCGTCATCGATCTCGACCTTCTTCTGGCACCCCGTGGTGGGGTTCGCGATGTTCAACTGAAACCAAGGCCAAAACCACACGAATCAGGCGTCGCACAGGAACAGATCACATCAGAGCGCATCGGGAGGTGAAGGGCAGCGCGTACCTTCATGGCAGAGTTGCGGCGCGAGCTGGCCGGCGGCGAGCGACCCGAACGCTGGGGAGCGGCGGCGGCGGCGGCGGCGCGGTTGTTCGAGGGGTAGGGTTTTGGTCGGAAGATGTGTGGAGTCTATTTTATAGGTGGGGCGTCGCGGAGAAGTAGAGTGGGCCGTTATGGTCCAGCCGCGGGCGCACGGGCTGATCTGGGCCGTTATGGGCTCCGAGGAGGTACGATAAGACAATAGGCCTAACTTGTAAAAGTTGGAGCTCCTACCTTTTGAGGCGGGCAAAGCCAGCTTTGAACACACACACACAAACTTTCTCAAAACAAAAAAGAACACACACACACACAAAAAGCCAGCCTGAACACATTTTATTAAATTTGAAGTTCAACAGAGAATATATACACAGAAGGCGGACAGACAAGGAAAAAAAAGAAAAACATCGAGTAGACCAAAAGAAAAATGACTTGAGTTGCACGACATAAGACGAATCCTAAAGATTCCACCTCATTTTTGAAGATTTTTGCATCCCTCCTTTTCCATAGACTCCAAAGAATAGCCATAATTATCGTATTGCGAATCTGGATGCTCCGCGAACGCGCACCCCCTCCCTCCTCTGTGCATGATTTCGGCCAGCCATATGTGGGCGCATGGCGTCCCTGTTTTTTTTCGTTTTCCTTCTTTCAATGCTTTATTTTTTTTAGCAAACACAGTGGGGAAGGCCCCCACTGTAACTCTGATTTTCATTAATATGATAGAACAATTTACATCACTATACAGGATTTAACAAGACAAATGAATGAAATCTACAAGTAGTCTAGCCAGCTCTGCATCCCTTCCTTCAAACTAGGTTTGGCTTTTTTGATAATCATCTCAAAGTGCTCCTTGAATGTACTAATGCAGTACTGCATATTCTTGGGTTTTTGATCAAAGATGATGTTGTTCATATGCTTCCAAATACTCCAACATCCTGTAATGAGGCACTCCTTGTAGCATACAACATGGTTGTGTTTCTTGCCCTCCATGAGTAAATCCAAAAGCTCATAGTCAATATTCCATTGAAAACCAATGGCCATCCAGAAGTTCTGGCTGAAATCACAACTGAAGAACGGATGATAAAGGTATTCCTTAGGTTCATCATCACAAAGCACACATCTGGCAGATTCAATATGGAAATTTTTCCTTGTAAGAAAGTCTCTAGTATTTAATTTGTCCTGTAATAGCAGCCAGAAGTATTTTTTTTGCTTAGCTAGAGTACATGATTTCCATATCTACTGAAATGGTTTGGGGGCATCAACAGAGTTCCCAATATATTCTAGATATATCCTTTTGTTAGAATAGTTGGAGCCACCCCAATGAAATTTCCATGAGTCCATCACTGTTTGGTTCCCTCTGTCATTAATCATGGTTCTATAGCTAAGCTGAGTACTCTGTTGAACAGCAATACTGGATAGGTAAATGAAACATGCATAAAAATTAGTGTCATCCAGGTTGGTGGCAGCCTCCAGAGTAATGTGTTCATTTTTTGTGTATGAGAAAAGCTGAGCCATCATGCTCATTATTGGTTGAGAGCACCAATTATCATACCATAGGCTAACAGTGTTACCAATACCTGCAGAGCAATTTGTCATGTTTTTAAAATCTTGGAGAATAGAGCAGCAGTCCCTCCACCAAAAGGATCCCACATTTGTGGGGAATTTTGGTAGCTCCCCATTATGATAGTAATTGTTCCATATCAATTTGACCAAGGGAATGTCATTTTTGTTGAAGAATTTGTATAGGTACTTGGTAAGCAGAGCCCTGTTTTTGCATTCTAAGATCAAGAACACCCAAACCACCTGCTTTTTTGGGTAGGCATATTTTTTTCCCATTTAACACAATTCCCATGTTTATTGATCCCCTTACCATACCATAGGAAGCTTCTCCCAGATTTCTCAAAATGATCCAGGATAGTGAAAGGCACTCTGATACAACACATTGCAAATATGGGCAAAGCAGAGACAATGGCTTTAAGATGTGTGAGTCTACCTGAGTAAGTCATCAAGTTTGCAATGCCAGATAATCTGTGGTCCAACTTGGATACCATTGGCATGAGATCAACAACTTTTGGTCTTGTAGTACCCATAGGCAAACCTAGGTAAGTGAAAGGCATGGATTCTTTCTTACATCTAAGAATGCCAGCTAATTCTTGAGATCTGTCATCAGAGATGTTGATAGGCATAAGGGATGATTTGCTATAATTAACAATGAGCCCAGTAAACCTACAGAAGCTGTTTAGGATCTCAGTAAAATTACCAATTTGCTCCTCCTGAGCAGGCAAAATGATAAGAGTATCATCAGCATACTGGATGATGGGGTAACTTTCAGTATTGTTGGTATCAATAGGTAAATTAACAGTGCCATTTCTT